>NC_051053.1:28899294-28960280 GCF_904848185.1 Acanthopagrus latus
ACCCTATTTTTTGGATTTGAAAAAGAAAATGCAAGTAATGAAATCTAGCTGTGACTTTGTCTACTGTGTGTTTCGTATGTGAATAAATAAAGCTGGACAAAGTAAGATTGTAGTTTCTGTAACTGTGAAGAACATGTACAGAAAGAAGAATTACTATAGACTCCTCAATTATTAGTGAAAAGGCAACCAGATGAACTCAGACAAAAGATGCAAAACACCTTCACTGGATTCATCAGACAATATTAAGTAATGTGTCTTCTTAACACATTATTAAATCTCTCAATATCATAGTTATAGTGAATGTTTGACACCCTAATCCTCTGCAAGTTTTGTGAAATTGAAGATTTGTGGCTTATCTTGTCAGTAGTCACTGCAAGCTGAATACAAGTATGAAAAGACAAACTGGGATGTGGAAGTTGTAATGTGCGTTTCGCAGCACATTATGGCATTTGTTAAACCAAAAAAATGTCTAGTAAAGTACAAAGTAGTTAATCTTTCATGCCTCATTCATCTGTTATGTTTTGGAGTTACAGTAAATGAAGCTTTTTAGGATAATGAACAAAAGCTCACTACAAGTTTCAGACATCCTAAGAGCTTTCATCAGAGCTATCAGTGTACAAACCCCAAAGATAAGCAGCTTACAGTGATTAAACTTTAACCTGTATTGAATGTGATAAAATGATTAAAGCCGGAGAAGCAGCAAATCTTCACAGTGGAGAAGCTTGTGTTGCTAACGTTCAGTCAAAATGGCGACCGTCTTTTGGTCAGTGATCAAACATGCAGATTAAAACAGCTGTGGGTTATGAACTTTACAGCACCTGGATACAGCTATACTCCAGGTATCCTTCTAAGTCGTACTGAGATGCTTTGCATCATGGGAATCAGACCCTTGTTTCAATTTAGACCCCTCTTTAGCGTGTAATCTTATGATCTTTATGAGTCCTGCAGTCATTGCATCATCTGAGGTCAGAGTGCTGCTGGCGCTTCTCATCTCAACACTGAAGCCTTTGTGGTGTGTGTGTGTGTGTGTGTGTGTGTGTGTGTGTGTGTGTGTGTGTGTGTGTGTGTGTGTGTGTGTGTGTGCGCTCACGGCAGAGTGTCAGCTCAGCTCTGTTCATCAAGCTGGTGACGAGTGAGAGCCATGAAGCAGCAGAACGTGTTGGCTGGACGATTGAAAGAAGCTGCTGTGTCTCTGACACCACAAGGCCGAGTCGCACAATGACGAAGCAGTACTTACTGTGTGTGTGTGTGTGTGTGTGTGTGTGTGTGTGTGGTGAAAAACTGGGCGTTTTGTTGCAAACAGCACTGAGCGTCCTGCAGTTTATCTTCAGGCATGAGGAACATCGCCATGTTTTTGACCTCTCATATTTTTCACCGACAGTCACTCGTTGTCGTCGTCATTACTTGTTGATACCTTGACTCTTCTTTTAGTGTCCTGTCTCTAATGAAGACTGTCCTGTAAGGCTGTAGCAGCGTATTTCCTGTTCAGTGTCTTTTTGTAAAGATTTACAGTTGGATAACATCATAATGAGATATGTATAATTGAAGCACGTCTCTACTTCTTGTAATTTGAATCTGTCCTGATCTTTAACACTCTAGCAATCTGTTTTAGCCTATTGAGAACAATTTAGAATGCTGATGACTAAAGCTGAATGAGATAGATAGATAGATAGATAGATAGATAGATAGATAGATAGATAGATAGATAGATAGATAGATACTTTATTGATCCCGGAGGAAATTCAAGAAGATTAGTCGAGTGAGAAAATATCAGCAATTTTTTAGATAAATATCAAATAATTGATTTTTCCATTTTGTGGATGTGTTTAAATTTGTCTTGCATAAAAGTTAACTGAATATTATTTGTCACTGAAAAATAAAGATTAATTGATAACGAGAATAATCGTTGGTTGAAGTCCTATTGAACGTAATTGCATGGCACCATTTTCCTCTGATGTCATCCTCTGTTTTGGCACCTCAGTGGTGGAGTTACACTCTCCTGAGGATCATAACTGCTATTTGTCAAAGATTCTTTATTTCTTTTTCTTAATCGACAGTAATATGTCGTGGTTTCTCTCTTGTGACAAATGTACTTATTGTAAGTCGCTTTGGACAAAAGCTTCTGCTAAATGCCCTGAAATGTAAGGTAGGGAGCTTGAACAACCCTGAACCTGTATTTTTGGGTGAACTGTTCCTTTAAAGACAAAAAATAAAAAGCTTTTCTGCAGCTCATTCTGGTCACTTGTAAAATCATCTAACTAGGCCTGAAGGTTAAATCATTGTTGGTTTCAGTGTCTTTGTGTTGGAGTCAGTGGCTCGGTTGTTTGACTGCTATCCCAGCATGCACCTGGTGATCCTGGACAGCTCGTAGTGCCTTACAAGGATTTTGGACTCTGAGATCTGATGTTCAGTTGGGTTCCCTCCATTCCAGTTGGTTGGATTGGAATTCCTAACTGTTATCTCTCTGCTTGGCATTCTGAGTACAGTTTTCCATTTACAGCTGGTTTATGTAACACACCTCCACCCTCCTCCTCCTCTTCCTGCTCCTTCTCATCCTCCTCCTTCTCCCTGTCCTCCTCTCTCCTCCACTTGCTGTTGCAGTCATTACAAAACCCATATCTTCATGATAATGATGCCTCTCACATGTATGTACTTCATGCCCGCATATCTGCTGTGGATGAACTTTGTATCAGGGTGGTGAAACTCTGGTGTTCATTCATTGAACCTACTTTATTGATCAGTGTCAAACAGTTCATGTGGATGGGACCGTAGTGATTAAAGCAAGTGTTTTAACTGCTGGTTTATATTATTTAACTTAGGCAGTGATAAACAAGACATTTAATCAAGAAAATACATTCTACACACATTTTACAGTTAAACAATAAACTTAGTTTCTAATTCACAGAGCACTGAAGCCGTCAACTTCACTAATTACAAATTACACCACAACACATTTCTCTGTATTATGTCATAGAAAAATTAGTACAATTCTAATTAGTTTGAAAGGGGCAGTAAGCAAGTTAAAATATTTTTAAAAATAACAAATCGTTAGTCTAATGTTGAGAAATATTTATTTATTGTGTTGCATAGAAATTAGCATGCTAACTAGCTAGCCCGCTGTAAAGCTTATGTGCAAGCGGTGTAAATACCAACATTCCCCGAGCGTGTCACCACACCAGTGACATGCTGCCCATATTCCACAGGTGGCAAATTCTTACATAATGCACCTTTTAAAATTGGTGCTTATGAGACAACATATATGTAGATAGTGACATGTCTGTGATCGGCCAACATCAGTTGAAAATGTCTGACTCATGTTGAGATACAGGAAGCATGGACATGTAAAATAAAGTGATAGTCATGTTTTCAAAAATAGTGCTGAGTGTTGCTGTTAATTTATGAAGATACTGATGACGTGTTTAGAGCAGAGATTTTGTCAGAATCAGAATTCCTTTAATGTCTCGCATACCCAGAACACAGAAATGTGTTTTTCCCAGCAGCGCAGAATATTACAAGAATATTACTCCTCATTAGTGTTTACTGCGCATCGTTTTATGCAGCTAAACCTTTTTAAAAAAAATGATCAGAAATGCATGAATGAGCAGTGATTAACAGTGATTAACAGGATATGAGCAGTACATGAACCGAGAGACCGAGCTGCGCATGTCTCTCTCTCTCCCGCTCCTCCTCGGTGTCTCTCTCCCCTCTCTCGCCTCCCGTCAGCCAGGCGGAGCCGCCGTGCTGCTGCATGCTGAGTGGAGGTTCAAGATGGACGCTAAACGGGGTTAGTCTGCTTCTGATCTTTTGTTTACCGACCGCCTCTCTGTTCATCCACCTGACGCCTCTGGGCACGGTTATGTCGCTTGTATGACCGGTTCAGTAGTTGCATGAGCAGCGGGACTGCGGCTTCAGCGCGGGGAGGGTTGGAGGCAGATCGGATCTCCTGCGGAGGTCACGTCGGACAGTTTGGCGTTTTGTCCCCGCGGTGAGGACCGGGCTGCCGGTGGGGGCTGGCAGACGCGCTCCCCCGGAGGATAATAAAATTCTTGGGGACACTGACCATGTTGAAGAAACGGGTATAGAGCGATTAAACATAGCGAGAAGTGAAACGAGATCAGCCGCCGGGGTTTAGCGCGCTGTGATGCGGGGTCTATTTTTAGCCAGGCTCCGGCGCTGCTTAGCACGCCTGCTACCATATGTAGCCAGGCAGTCACATTTGGACCGCAGACCACCCTCCTCCTCCTCCTCCTCCTCCTCCTCCTCCTCCTCTCACGTTGGCTGGTGGGTCCGTGTCTTTACATCCAGACAGTGGCTCTCTGTCAAACTACCGACCACAGTTGCTGCTCATAACATCTGTGTTAGCATACTGAGTAGTAAGATAACGAGGGAGAGCTAGCTGTCAGCTAAGCTAACGGAGCAGCTAGCTGTCAACGCCCACATTTACAGCCGCTGCTCTCAATGAGAGAGAAGCTTCCCGAATATAAAGCCTCCCCTGTTTCTAATGAAGTCACTGTGAACCAGCTTCAGTAAAGCAGCTGACGGCCTGAGGCCTGTCTATACCGAGACCTGTGTGTGTTGGGGTTAACTGCAGTATATTGAACAGAGGCGATCATTGTACTGACCATGCTGTCACAGATGACACTGATAGGTGTATTAATCTTTGGTTTGATTGATTTCACTGCATGTTATGTGGGTTATTGATTACATTTTGATTGATGATGTCAAATAAGTGTGTACAATAATGTCGTCATTATACTGACAGTTACAAGTTTGGTGCAATACCTTGAAAAATGGCATCACCTCAACATCTTGTAAGTTGGAATGAGCATCTTGGAACCTTCCAGTAGTTCCTTCTAGAATAGAAATATCACACTACAGAGATGTGAATAACATATAGAGAAGATATTAAATCATAGTAAAAATACACTGAAACAAAAGATTTTATTTTTGTCAGTAGTTATTAATCATGTGATCTTCTGTCAGGAGGAAACGCAAGATGTGGGATTGGTTTTCTCTGACAATGAGAAAACAAACTTCACTATGAACTATTTCACTGTAATTCAGTCTGAGTAGAATATATATATTTGACATCAGATTTCACTTTGGCGTCTAAGAACTTGTGATAGGCATTGGACCTTTTTTAAAAACATTCTGACTCAATAATGAAAATAATGATTAGTTGCCACACACCTTTTAATATGTGTATGCTGATAAATAGTAATGAAAGATACTCCTCAGTAAAGTTGTGGATGCCTTCAGATGCTCTTTTTTATGACCAGCTGTCCCAAACATCCTGAAGACGTACTGATAGAAAGGGTGCAAATAGTCACATTTGATGTGGTGAAAACAGAAAACTTTCATATGTGACTTAATTTGCCATTTTGTAATGGACTTGTCTCTTCAGCTTTAAATCTTCTGTCAGCAAAATAAGTCTGTTTTCTGTGTATTAATGTTGAGCAACCGTTCTGCAGTGGAAGCAGTCAGATTTGTCCGCTTGGAAACAACATATTGAAATCTGATGTGAGATTTTCAGCCTCATAATCTTTTTTTATTGGCTGTTAAATGCTTCATTCAGCTGGTAAACATATTGTAGCCGGCCTGTGTCGCTCACACCACCTGCTATTGTCTCTTCAGTTTGTATTTTAATGCTGCCTTGCTTACCAGCAACACATTTTATCTGTAAGAGTCTGAGACCTTATTCTTTAATTGCCGATGAAGTGGATCATGTACCTGCTGAGTTTTACAGTGAACGATTTATTATGGAGACTTTTCAGCTAAGTATGGTGCAGTTTGACGTGACGTATGCATGGTTCAGAGTCAGAAAGTACAGCGATGTTAGCTGGCAACCACGTCAGAGCCTGCAGGAAACCCAGGACTCCTTCACATCTAATATTGTCCACTGACCTGCCTGGAATTCCCTGGTGAAATATAAGCATGCTCAGTACAGGACACAGGTCATGAACTCAGCTGTCTCGCAGCAGAGTCCGACCCCCCAGCTACCACCTCAACACCACCCGTCTGTCAGCACCTCAGATTTGCCAAGCTCCCTGCAGAACCTGTACGTCAGACACAACCAGCAGATTAAACTCCTTATAATTACCAGTCATTGAGGCTGGAGCTGTGGTTACATGGATCCTACTATTACACAAATATTCAGAAATAAAAATGCCTGTTGTGACCACCTAAATGGTAAAAGCCTGGCCCAATCCAAAAGCATTCTCACTCAGGCACTTTCCTGATGACGGAATTATTAAACATTTACACCACCCATCTTGACCTAAGTACCATTTAAACTCTTAATCTGATTGCTTATTTCTGGTTGGAATAAATATATTTTTAGCAACACCACTGTAAGACCTTGTACTGGTCATGTCATACATTACTTCTGCATAAATCATTAAAAGAAATGTCAACTTATAGTCAGCCTGTCAACTTCTTACCAAATTAAATGTCCTTTTATGAGTAGAGTACCTTTAGAAGCGTAAGATTTGTCTAAAGAACTTAGCTGTTTCTGAAAAGGTATTCCAACTTAAGAAGTTTGTGCTCAAACTCTTTGATGTGTACATTAAGCTAATGGCAAAGAAGTACAAAACTCCAATACCAAATAACGTGTGTTTCCTGTACTGTTTTCAGGAGCTCCCCATAGAACAGAACAAACCAAATTACATGCAAAAATCTGTCATTTTATGTGCCGACTGAAGATAATGTCAGGAGATTGTCCACAACTAGCAGTTAGTCTGAGATGTTGTATTTGTGTAGATTGGAAGACGCCTGTGAAGCAGCACAATGAATAAATGAATCACATTGTTAGATTGGTAGATAAGTTGGACTTTACAGTTATGGTTGAAAATGAAAAAAAAATAACACGTTTGGATGTTGAATAAAGTTCTGCGATCCAGACATAATGTGTTTTAATCAATCAGTAAATACCTGATTAACTTTTAACACTAAAAAATATCCGAAAACAGGAAATCGACTGTCCGATTATCAGTTTGAAAGTATAGATATATCTGCAGTTTTACTCTAAATTAATTATTCAGGTCATTTTTTCCCAATGGACTAATCCAAAAATTGATCAATACAGAGTGTGATTAAAAATGTTTTTCTGCAGTTCCTGCATCAGTTTCATTAAGTCTGGAAAACGCTACCAAACTGGAAGTGTGTCGCAGGAAAAAAGCTTCAGATTCCACCATCAGCATTATTGCTTTTCTCAGCCTGTTTGGAAGCAGCCATTTTGTTAATCAGCAGAATTTGGCAAAAGAACAGCAGGCAGGGGGCGGAGCCAATTGGTATCAGTGTTTATTCACTGCAGTCCGACTCTGACAGCTCCTTAGAGGCGTCGTGTTTCATGACATCAACAGGAAGCTGGGTGGCAGTTGCGTGATAGTTTGGGGCAACTTTTTGATGTCATAATAAAATCGTAGTGACTTTAAGTGTGGCTGCTGGTGTTACATCATTGTGACATCATCACTGTGGCTTCAGGGGAAAAGGTTCAGAACGTCCAGAAGGACGAGGATGGTGGTGATTCAGCAGCTGCGTTGAATGTCTTCCTGCAGGGCAAGTCTGACAAAGTGACCTCTGACCTCACAGGGTTCACTGATGAAAGAGACGCACTTCAAGACGCTTCACCTCCACACATGCACCGCTCATGTGTAACCCTTGTAAACAATCTATAGTTGGGTAAAGGTAAAAGGAAATGATATCACACAGAGAGTGTGTTTTAACATAAAGTGAAGGTTTGTATATTTTAATTGTCACATAACAGAAGTAAGTTGGTGCTTTAGCTGTAAATCAAATAGCATTTAGTCCATATCCCCACTAATGTGGGTATGTTTCAGCAGGGTTATGCTTCCAAATGACATGATGAACATGGACAACTTGAGGTGTGACCTTGTTGTTTCCCCAAACACATTTTGTGCTTACATATGGGTTTTATTAAGAAATGCGCTGTAGAAGGCAATTTAACCCTAATCTCACATGTTGGTGACCTGAAACATGATGGCTAAAATATTCCAGAAAATATTGGCAGTGTTAACAAGGCAGATGTTTCTGTGTACAGACCAAGAATGGGAACATAGGAAATTTCAATATCACTGTTGTCTAAAATAGCTATAGTTTACGACATCATCCCTGGAATCATCAATGTACTTTTAAGTCTTTGGCTGACCTTACTTTATGTTAAACAAACATTAAATTGCATCACAGATATGACACTAGTTTTTCCTGCATAAATAAAATCTGTCATCTACAGTATTCCACACATCCTGTTTGAACTCTTCTTGCAGGTTAACAATCAGCAAGTTGATTGAAAAAATTTATTGTCCCCTCAAAGATTTTTAGAATAGATGAGGCAACAAATATGACTTACAGAGCAACACAGATGCCACGATCAATCATCCTGATTGTTTTTATCAAGCTCCAACAAACATTAATATAAAATATATATTAACAAAGCTCCAGGCTTCATTTGAGGACACGCCATGCAGCTCAGTTACTCCTCTGTGGATGACTGGCACTAAACTGCAGTCTTCTCCTCCTCTTCCTCCTACAGTGGTGGATCTCCTCTACTGGCGTGATGTGAAGACCACAGGCGTTGTGTTCGGCGCCGCCCTGCTGCTCCTCCTCTCCCTGATGGTGTGCAGCATCGTCAGCGTGTGCTCCTACATCGGCCTGGCTCTGCTCTCAGTAACCATCTGCTTCAGGATATACAAAGGCATCCTGCAGGCCATCCAGAAGTCAGATGAGGGACACCCATTCAAGTGAGTCGGAGGGTCCAGCACTGATGGTGACGTGGCAGCCACTCATTTTGTGTCCGTGTTACAATGTACAGAAGAGGCTTTGTTTAGTAGAAGTGTTATTATAAGTCAGCTGTTATTAATAGTGATTTACCGAAGAGCTTTAGGGCCATTGTTAAAAATACATTTATTTTAAAAATCTTCTTCACTGATCGATTTAGGATTTAACCCTCTTTATTACCTGTGGATACTTTTTACAACACCAGAAAAAAAGAAGTGTGGGATATAAAATCAAACAAGAGCGGGCTCAGATTTTCAGTGGGACTTCAACTCAGCCAGTCACATCACAGAAATCATTGACCTGATTAATCTTAATTGTCAGTCTGTGCATCAGGCGGTCGGATCTGTCTCCTGATGTTAGGATGTATGTGGAGTCCAGATAAGAGTTTTTAGCAGAAAATCTTTCAGTTACGTAATTTTAGTGACAAGGTCAAACGTCACAACAGAAAGACGGACGTGAATGTACTCCTGTCCTGTGAAGCAGTGACTGTTTACTTCCTCTTCTCACTGGTGGTTTGTTTCTTCATCCTCCTTCCTGGCTGTTAGACAAAACCCTCTTACTGTGTTTTTTTACCTCCACACCGACCTCATGGCACATTAGAGGCCAATTAGCTCAGATTAACATAAGCTGGAGAAAAGAGAGCTCACAGAGTCACTTTACAAGCTGATTTCTGCAAAGTGACTGAGGACAGATTTTGTGGAATATTTAGCACCCTAGCTCAAAATAAGCACCAGTCACCGGCCAAAAAACATTGTTGATCCATCAATCAACCTTTATTGATACTGGAGAGGTCATTGAGGGTTAACCGTCATTTACGATGACACGAAGTCAGACAAAGAAAAGGAAGAACAATAACAAATACTGACAAACTAAAAGTATTGCCTCAACAGGCCAGTGAAAAAACAAACATGTAATTTGATAAAGAATTAAAATTACGTAAAATAATATTCAGTTAGATAAAATCCATAACACTGTACCGTTAGGGCATATCATTTAAAAGACACAAACTAATTAGAAATGGTAAAGATAAAAATAATGAGAACAGTTTGAAACCTTCTCTGCCATTTCAGAAATTGATCTCAACCCTCCCAGAGTATTGATTTTAATCTATTAAGTTATGATAAAGTTTAAACATCTGGCCAGTGAAAGAAAGAGTTAATGATGCACCAACTCAGCAGTGGACATCAGCTTTTCTATTGAAAGTACTGTAATCATGGTGTAAGCATGTTTTTTTGTAAGATTCAGGCATTTTCATCACCCTCTCCTCTGCTCTCCCCTTCAGGCAGTACCTGGACCATGAGGTGGCGCTGTCTGAGGACATGGTCCACAAGTACAGTGACATGGTTCTGGCCAAGCTCAACAAAACCATCAGTGAATTAAGACGCCTGTTCCTGGTCGATGATCTGGTCGACTCCATCAAGGTGAGAACAACGCTGGCTCACAAAGTAATAATAAATTAATATAAAGGATGGTGGAAGAGTATTTAAAAACACTTTTTAACAGCGGAAAGAAACATGTCAGACAGCGCCGTCTAAACTACCGCAAGTTACTACAGCCTCTGGATTGTGGCAGTGGATCAGGGCCTGTTGGACGATTAGCACCTCCTGGCCTTCACTGTCTCATTGTTTAGTAGGGGTGGGAAAAATGTTTACGTCTTCGATGCATCGCGATTCTCTCTAGAATGATTATGTCTTGATGCAGATAAGTTAATAGATATTTTCAAACTAAAATTACTTCGCCCGCTGCAACATTTAGTTCGCCTACTACAGAACACACGTGTGACTTGTTAATGTTTGAGCGGCAGCAAAATGGCTGCACTGGCCAGCACCAAGCCTATAAGACTGGCATCAACTTCTTTGAAAACTACCGTATGGCAGCATTTTGAGTTCCATGAAGTCGAGGCAATAATTGCCAAGACCTACTCAGTTTGTAAGGTGTGTGGAACTCAATGTCAATACTTTAGCAACACAAGTGATTTGAGAAACCACCTTGCGCGATACCACCCAGAGTTGGGAGAGAAGCATTGACCTGTTGTAGATGCCAGCCAGAGAACGATCAAGATAGTGAAGCGGATTACTAAATCCATTGCACGTTTTATTGCATTGGATTTAAGACCATATTCAGTTGTGGATAACGTTGGCTTTTGGACGTTGGTGTTCACTCACTCCAAGATACAAAATACCATCTCGACATGACTTCATGAAACATCCATACCAACGTTCTGCAGGGAAACTGAAACAGAAGGTTTGGATACTAATGTCCATAATGTGTTGAAAATGCAAGGTGCATTAAAATGATTTTTATAAAAAAAAATTATATATAGGCTACAGTATACGGTACACTCAGGGATATGCTCATTGCCAGTAACAGGAGGATTCTGTGTTCATAGAAAGTCATATATATTTGTGACAAAGAAAAGCCTTTTCATTAATAATAAATTAGAGAAGGTTATTAATCATGATTTTTTTTTAATGGTGGTTAGGAAAAGTAGGAAGTGATGAGCAAACTCTGAATAGCAAACACAGGTGTGTGTTTGTGTGTATGTGTGTATATATAATATATAAAATCATTCATGGAAATGTACACAAATTGTTGCATCGAGATGCATTGATAATTGGTTTAGAATCGAATCGTTGAATTCGGAATCAAATCCTTAGGTGCCAAGAGATTCCCACCCCTACTGTTGTGGATGCCAGTCTTGTTTGAGTTAGCTGCTAACTGCTGCTAGCTGCTTGTTAAGTCTCCTGTTGGTGGTCCAGTGTGGGTTACTTCCTGTCAACACCAAAAATGGTAAAATGTTTGACATGTGTCTAACCTGAAGTTTTCAGATCCAGTCATTATCATAAAAAGGATATTAAACATGTTAGAGATCTGACGTTGGTGATTGACCACATCACTTGTTTGTTGTCAAGAGAGATGTACCTGTAAATAAACAACCTTACCTGAAGATCACTCAGGTAAAGCCTTACATTCCTACACGCCTTCATCCAGGAGCGCACCAACATATCTGGGCCTTTTTAACATTAACATCCCGGCTGCTTGGCGTCCATCTTTTGGTGGTACAAGAACACGTGACTGTCTCCTCTCGTACTGCTCTACTTTGACAGTCAGCGTGAGCTTCTACTTTTAATTTGGCGGTCCCGTTTACTCATGTGGACCTTCTGTCCTTTCACTTCTGGATTCTGAAGGATCAGCTGCGTTGATCTGTTAATATAAGACACTTCAGTTCAGTTGTACTGAGAGCTCTGCAGCTGTCAGAGGCCTGTCGTCACCTCTCTGCACCCTCCAACCAGCTACCTCCACCCTCTAGACCAAATACAGATCTGCACTCTGCCCCAGCAGTGTCAGAGCAGAAGAAATTCCCTAACAGGGTAAAAACGTCTGATTCTTGTAATCCCATCAGGAGGAAGTTTTAGCCTCAGGAATGTGGATTACAAATGTGTGTCTTGATGTATTATGGGATGTTCATACTATTCTCCTGCCTCTGATGAACTTGCTGTTGTCGTCCTCGCTGTGCCATCCACAGCAGCCTGCACACATCTTTGATGTGCCTCCAGCCTCCAGTCAGAAGTGACACAGTTTAGCCATGTTTGGTTTGTTTTCACTGGCGGCCAAGTCGGCTGCGGCTGTTTTCATGTTTGTTAAAAATGTCACATGTCGCACCACAGTCAACATTCATATTTGTGTAATGTTTTCCACGTCAATGACATTGTACCCATGTGGATCTTTGAAAATATGATTATTTGATCAACAGAAAATGAAGCAACGAGTTGTGATTACTTTGTAGTTTTTTTTCTTGGGAGTGTTGACAGCAAAACCACTGATGAGCTCATGTCTCCTGTCTCATGAAACAGAGCTGATTTAATGATTTTAGTGATCTTCAGGTTTTTAATGAACATGTCTTGTTTTTCTCTGCAGTTTGCCGTGTTGATGTGGATCCTGACCTACGTTGGTGCCTTGTTCAATGGGCTCACTCTTCTTATTCTGGGTGAGGAAACAGGCACATGTGCTGAAATGAAGCTGTTGTTACCCATGATCCGTAGAGTTTCACAGTGATGATGAATGTAAAGAGACTGTGTAGAGGATGGAAATCTTTCTTACTTTTCGTCCATCGGGTGGTGAATGAAGGATCTTTAGTGATGCCTGTAGAATAATATAAAAGATCAGATATTTAAACCATTCTGTTGTTTTGGACGGATATGATTATCTGTAGTTTTACGTTGTTTTCAAATGCAACTAATGTGAAGCAGCACATCTTAAGTTCTATTGACTAAATTCAATTTTTCTTCTTCTTCAGGTTTGGTTGGAGCGTTCAGCTGCCCAATCATCTATGAGAAACACCAGGTAACAACCACATCTCATTAAGAATAACTCCACATTTCATAGTAAAAATGAATGTTGTTTAGAGTGAAACGCTTGGCAAAATACAACCTAGGCTTTTTTTGTGAATGTATCTGAGTCAAACCTTTGTGTAAAAACGACAACAATAGCACTTTTAAGATTGAGCCGAAAACAAAAATATGGACAAACTCATTTTCATTGTATAATGTACACAGAGTTTGCTAAAAAAGTTTTTTGAACAGCTCACCTTAGCTGTAGCTTGTTCCGCTAGCCGTCAACATGGCAGCCCAGACGCACTAGGGGATGGATAGAGCAAACTGTGTACAGTGTTGTCATTGCTGGTGTTCATGTGTAGAGATCCTGGTGATAGTACGAGCGAAGTTTCGTGTTGTGTTGAGCCTTCTTACGATTTTAAAAATAGAGATGTTGATGCTATTGTAAAAGTGCCCGCATCACTCCCATTGAAAATGAGTTTTAGCCGAAAATGTAAAGACGGTAAATCTTAAAATTGCCAATTTCATCGTAATTATGCTTTTACACAAAGGTTTGACTCGTATACATTCACAAAAAAAGCCTAGGTTGCATTTTACTGAGAGTTTCACGTTAAGGAAATGTCAGGGAATTGACAAAGTGTCAGAGATCATATTTATATAATGCAACATCAAACTCACTGTCTGGCTGCTTTTCTGACAGTGGTGTGAAAATGTTGTCCACACATTAAGACATTATACATGTGTGAAATGAAAAGTGTAGATGTTGTAGGTGTAACCACCTGTCTCGACCATTGCCACAGCAAATATTTGTTAACTTAAGAAATCTTTGCGCCTTTTCCTGGAACATCTTATATATAGTTGTTAGTTATTAATGCGTTAACAATGTTGATAATGAAATGAGGCACAAAGGCAATTTACAGCCAAAGAAGTAACTCTAATGATGATCTCTGTGTTCAGTGGATCCTTTTGTACATTCAGTCAAGTAGGTAGTATTTATTCTCAGTATTAGACACTTCAGATACCTTTAATAGATGATTTTTTTCCAGCTCAGTAGAGGTTTTTGTAATCGGTGCACCTGATGTGTTGTTGAGCAGAGAAAACAGAGGCGTAATATTCCTCCTTTTCCAAAAGGTGCCTCTGAGATGGGCGTAAATATGTGACGTAAGGTTTCTTCCATTGCATTTTTTACCCTGTTAAAATGGGGGGTTTTTTCCATCAACATGTGAAGTTTTTCCTCACTCGATCGAGGGTCTAAGGATAGAAGATATTGTTCACTGTAAAGATTGTAAAGCCCATTGAGGCAATGTGAATTTGATTTTGGGGTACATAAATAAAATTGATTTGATTTGTATTTAATGTTTTCCCTCATTAATAATGATACACTAGGTTTTCTGTCACATACTGAAACAAACTGATGAAAACAGATTTTGGTTAGGGTTCCTTGTTTTTGTAAGTTTATGCTGTTGGCGTTCCTGACTCTCTCGCTCTGTCTGTGTTTCAGACTCAGATCGACCACTATCTGGCTCTCGTCAATAACCAGGTCAAAGACGTTGTTGGAAAGTAAGTTGACAGTTTCATCTCTCCATCTGTGTTTCCTCTTTCTGTCCACATCAACAACCTTATGAAGATAGTATGTTGTCAGACTAACTGGTGCATCATGTCTCTGTAAAAGATAGGATATGACAAGAAGGGAAGAGAGAACCTCAGTAAACACTGTGTTGCCTGAACCCATCCGCAAGAAACCCGTCAGTTGTAAAACCATGTTATTAGTGACGACTGATGGTAACCAGTCAGACCAGGTCTGTTAAGACTCTGGGAGCCGTGTGTTTGACATATACTCTATGTATGATACAAACGTAGATGTGAAACTTATTTGTAAAAGTCGGGGTTTTCGGTAAAAAAAAAAACAGTCAGAATCTTTTATTGTCATTGTTTGAGAATGAAGTCAAGAAATAAAGAAAGAATTATAAGAAAAATGTAAGAATGTTTGATTCCCTCATTTTGATAATATTCTGAATTTCCTGTTGTCCTGCAGGATCCAGGCAAAGGTGCCAGGGATGAAACGTAAAGCGGAGTGAAGTAACGAAAAGTGGGAGTTTGGATTCAGGAAGTCCTGAGAGGAAGATGGTTGTTGGGGAGGGGGTTGTGTGAGGGGAGGGGAGGGGAGGGTGAGGTGGTTATGAAGAGAGGCATGAGGAGACGAGGCGTCTGGCGTGGCCGCAGCCCTTCTAACTTTGTTTGTCAAAATAATAAAAACACTTGTTTTCCACTTCAGAATTCCTTTTTTTGTGTTTTCTGGAAAAGTTGAAGCAGGTCAGAGTTCAGCTGAGGTTTGCGACATCGATGTCGCCTTGATGATATGTAATTTTCTTATTTTAATGGAGTTTTGAAATGTTTGTTTCTGTGAGAAACACATTTTAAACTTCTGTAATCTTCCCTCTTCCACCCAGTGCAATGTGGGAGTAGAATGCTCCTTCATTTTGACTCGGTGGGGGTTGTGTTTGTCATTTTGTGTTTTCCCTTCCCGCAGCCGAGCCGAGCGGAGAGATATGTCTTTCTTCCTCTGCCATTTTTGTTAAAGTCGAGCATCAAACGGCTCTTCATTTGTAATTTTTCTTATTTTGGTATTTTGAGTTCAGAGTTAGAGGTACTGAGTGATTTAACCATCGTGTCCCTCAAGCTTCGAGCTTGTTTCCTCTATAACCTGCTGCGTGGTTTTTCCTCGATGTGATGAATGATGAATTTGTGAATGCCGTCTTTGACTCCTGATGAGGCGGCAGGGAGGGGAGGGATGTGGGGAGGGAGGGGAGGGTGCGGGGGCTTGTACTACCATTTAAAGTCTTTCATTGCTTCTCAGTAACTCTAGCTAGAATCATCTAGAAAACCTTTGCCAGACAAATAAAACACATGAATTACATAGAAGTTGTTATTTCCATGTCATTGCAGCTGTCTAGTAATGAAAACTCTGGAAGAAACACGTTTACATTCATCAACATCAGATAAAATATTTAAAAAGTGACAAAAAAAGAAATGGGATTTAAAGAAAAAAATAAATAACCATACTGTCTGTGGAGCCAATATCTTAATAAAGTTGCAACTTGATGTGACTTTGGGAAACCTTCAAGCATTTGTTTGTTATGCAAGTATAATTGTGAATGATAAACTTCATACTTCAATTGTGACGATAAAAAGCTTCCAGCCGGGAGCCGTGTTTGTGGAATGCATTGTGAGATGTAAACAATTATCAATAAAGCTTCTAGACGAAGAAAATCCAGCCTCCTCGTCTCTTCCTCATCTTTTGGAAAGCCAGTTTGCGTCTGACTGGAAAATGTGGAAAAGAAAAAATTCATAATACATAATAAATCTTAGCAAAGATTAAAGATAAAGAAAACTTTAGAGTTTGATATGTGCTTTTCTCAAATCTCAATTATATAGCAAGTTGAATGATGTCATTTTGGAAGCCAAACAAAATATTTGTCAAAATGATGAGATGCATTTTTGTTGGTAAGCAAATCTCCTCAGGCTGACCTAAACTGTTTTCTCCTGTGTTTATGATTTGGGGGGCTTTTTGACAGGATAATGTGATGTCTTGTGTATGTAGAAAAAAATAACTATATATACTAACCAGATCATCTAAAAAGTTGAATAATAATATAAGACACATGAACAATGATTTAATACAGCGTTTGTTGTAAAGGTTGTGCTATTTCTGGTTCATGAAATTAGCAAGAAGGGTGGCTGTAGCTCAGTGGGTAGAGCAGGTCGACTAGTGATCGGAATGTCACTGGTTCAAATCCCACCTCTGGGCAGTGGTCAGCTGTATGTCGAAGTTTCCTTGAGCGAGATACTTTACCCCACATTGCTCACTAGTGAGAGCCCTGCGATTAGCTGGCGACTTATCCAGGGAGCACCCTGCCCTCGCCCTGAGACAAGGCTGGGATTGGCTCCAGCAGCAACACCCCGCAACCCCATGGAAAGGGATAAGCGGTTAGAAAAAGAAGAAGAAATTAGCAAGAACTAAGAAAAAAGCAGCTTGAACACCATCCTACATCCAATACAGTAAGCCAATATAAACCTCCTGCAAAGAGAAATCACTTGGGTTCAAACATGGGGGGTTAAAAATCACACTTTCAATTGCATTACAAAGACTTAACAGACAATAGAGGAGAAAATATTCCTTCGTATCTAACCCTAACCCCCCCCCCCCCAAAAAAGAAAAATGTAGGAAGAAATTTGTCTTCATTTAGGGACAGTTGATGACAGTAAAAAAAAATCTATGTTGGATTGGAAGAAATCAGGAAGTGTATATATATATATATATATATATATATATATATATATATATATATATATATATATATATATATATATATTTCACTTCCTGATTTATTCCAATCCAACATGGATTTTAATTTATTTAAATATGTGTAAAATGAAGCGAATAAAAATGTGTGAAGCCTCGTGCAAAATATTTTGCAGGGAATACCTTTGTGAAAGTTATATTTAAAAATATATTTTAGCAGCCAAAAAATTCAGTTGTGAAACAAGAAGAAAGAAAAGAAAAACTTTTTTAAAAATCTTTGTAAATAGTTGAACTATTTAACAAAAAAGGGTTAGTGAATCATAATGTTTTGAAGACATTTATGTTGAGTGATGCTTAATAAGAGGTTACTCTCGAGGCTGATGTACTACCATATCCAATTCAGATTTTCATAAATGCGAATCCTCAAAGCTCTTTCTATTTCACCTATGTATAATAAGTTACAATGTCGACACTGTTATGACCAGAGTCTAGGAAAAACCTTGCTGCAATATCAAAGTGAGACTCCCCTCTTCCCGTTTCCCAAGCACCACCAGCAGCAAAGTGTTTTTAAACAGTTTCATTAACAAACATAGTTTCTCCACAATCACAATTGCTGGCAGTTTTCGACAGCAGAGGAGGAGACCACACAGGAACTGAGCAAAGCTAGCCTTTAAACTTCTGGTTCCAAGGCCGCAGCCAATCAGCTGTCAATGTTTAATTTTCCTGTGGTTATTATGGTGTCTCTTAGCTTCCCTTTTATGTACTCCAAAATGTGGGGAGAATGACAAAACCTGAATAACATCCTCACAGCTAACCTGTAAGTCAACAACAGCAGTAGTTTCAGTATTGTTGGTAACCGTCATCACAGGATGAATAGACGCTCTTCATTCAGTGGCATTAACCCTCACATCACTCAGAGTACTGTCGTGTCTCGTTGGGAGAGTCGCTCTATTTTCAGGCAATTCCTGTGATAGAGTGGCAGGTGAGGTGGATGCAGGTATTAAAGTAGCTACTGGGTCAGGGTTAGGGGGTTAGGTGTGGGGAACTTAGCCCGTGCCGGAAATTGCCTGGGAGGTGCACTGTCCTTCCCCCACTGTGCATGTCTTACACTGTCCCAGCAGGGATCATAATTGCGTCTCCCTCTGCACCCGTAGTGCACTTCTCTCCATACACCGTCCATGTGGAGAACTTCTTCCTCATGGTGTATATAAGTAATCACTAGGTTTTATGTGTTATGTTTGTTGGTCGTCTAGGTAAGTATGTTTTAAAGTGATATGCTTTTGCACAATATGTTTTAATAAAGGATTTATATTTATGTTTAAGTCTAGAGTCTAGGTCTATGTCTAGGTCTAGGGATGAAAACCACCCGACGTCATTATTTTTGGGAATAACTCGAGAACGGAAGGTCTGATGGCCTTGAAAGTATGTGTTTTGGCCATTTTAGGCCGTTCTGGACCGCCTGGTGGTCTTCCCAAGTGGCTAGGAGCTACGGTTGCTGAGATATGGAAAAAGTATGATTTCGATTTTGATGAATCTTGTATGTGGGACTTGTAATGTTTGAGAAATTTCCCCAAAAGCTGATGTCATTTGACTTGGTCAGATTGACTTGAGAGTTTGGCTACCCCCCCCTAAAGTGGCAATGGGCTTTCCAATGCACTTGGAATGGAGTTTGTAGTAGTTTCCTGTCTGGAGTTGTGTGGGTTTGAAACTCCCCATTCAAGTGAATGGACGAAGTGTGAAAATTTCTCCAAGTGTGAGATGGCAAAATGCAGTGTGCAGAAAGCATTTAGGAGCACGTTTCAGGCCATTTGGAGTCTATCTATACCCCCTTTGGAGTGTGTTTTTTGTGAAAAGTGCTTGCCTGAGCCCAATGCCTTTGCAGCTCAGCGGAGGCTGTGGATGTGTGAAAAGTGAATATCTTTTTTTCTGCTCGTGTTTTGGCGTCGGACTTGACGGCTACCCCCCGTTTGTCGGCATGGCGGATGTAACGGTGGCATGGCTGTATTTTTGTGAGGTGTGGAAATGCTATTTTTGGTGTTTTGATGGGTCGTAAGTTTGTCCAAGAAAGGAGCTAGAGAGGTGAGTTGGTCGGGTTTAGTTGGTCCGGGTTGAATGGTCCGGATTGGGCGAGCGGTTCCGGAGATATGAACTTGAGAAGGTGTGTATTTGGTGTGAATAACGTGGTGCGCTAACTTTGGCTAGCAGCGCCGTAGGAAGACGGGAGTGTGTGCGTTGTACTTGGGGTGGCCTGGTGGTGTGATTTGATGTGTATTTGATGCATACAGAGACTAGGGGTAGAGGGTGTTAACCCAGATTTACCCGGGTCAATCTGTCAGTTGTGGGAGAACGGTAGGTGTTAGAGCTACGGGGGTGGTACCGTTGTAAAGCTGGTGGTTGAAAATGTGGGTTTGCAAGTGGGTTAGGTATAGTGGTGAAGTACTCAGATTCTCTCCCTATGTTGACCAACGACAACATAGTTTGGGGTAGAGAGACAGAGGCAATGCACTGGCCGCCGCAAGTTAGTCCCCATCCCACCTCCCACTTGCTAGCATGACAGATGATAGAGGAGAGAAGAACAGGTGGAGGAGTAGGAAGAGTTGGTTGAGAGGGGGAACGCCTTTAGCGAACCAGCTATGCCTAATGGCAGGACAAATCCACACCACAGTAGAGTGTGTAATGGCTCAATAAATACTGCCTGAAATATCTACAAAAAATGCTGACTAGGGCGTGTCCAGCGTCAGGTGAGAGAAAGAAAAGAAGGAGGGGTTAGGATTAGATGTGAAGGGGGGAGAGAGGTTGAGGTTAGGATAACCGACTGGTGTCGCCATATGAACAACCAAGCACACCGGCAAAACACAGAAAGAAATCACAGGAAGGGTTAGGGGTTAGGGGGTTAGGGGGTTAGGGATGGGGAAAGGAGCTGGCCACCAACAAAGTGGCGCCAGAAGTGCACTCTCCACCCCGTGGTGTGACCCCTCCCTCTCCCCCAAGTAGCTCCAAATTCCCTTAATTGGTTTCTGTTGTAATATTAATTTATATTATTTTAGAGCAGCCTTAGTTATATAAAGTATAATTTGTGTTTTTGTTTAGGTTAAATTACCTTATTTCAGCCTTTGTTATATAAAGTATTATTATTTAGGTTTAATTACCTTTAATGCAGCCTTTGTTATATCAAGTATGAATTTATTTTTTGTCTTTTTATATTTTTCTATTTTTTTGTTTGTTTACATTTTTTTGTTTGGCATAATGTTTTTTGTTTGATGCTCTTAATTGGCTTTTTTACTTCTATTTTTAATGATTAATCATTTTTGTTTTTGTATCCCTCTAGGTGGCAACGTTTCGACTTATGATGTGTCTTCATCAGGCCCGGGGATACATGTTGCATTAATTTGCCTTAAATCAGGAGATGTTTCCCCTTCGAATGTCATAGCCAAACTGATCTCTTTTCTATGTTCCTCTCTTTTATACTCTCCCTTTCCCATATTTATCTAAGTTGTTTCTTTTTTAGTTCTTCCTTCACTTATTTAAAACTTTATATATAATATTACTATTTGACTTATTTTATTGTTCTTTTTAGCTTTACAACCTAATTTAGTTCTAAATAATTTTTTTCTTCTTTATAACCTAATGTAGTTCTAAATAATTTGTAATTTTTCTATACTTGGTTTTAATTAACCTTCCTTCCCCTTCTTTCTTTTGACTAATTTATATCTTTAATTAAATTTAGTAACCCACTTTCCTTTACACTTTTCCTTCTAAGTTTCCTTTCCCCTCACCCATCCTCCATCCTTTATCTTCAACCGGCGATTTACGTACCTCGTGTATATTAATTGGCCTCTTTTTGGGCAATACACGGAACCCCCCTTGTGGCCTAATTGGCTCACTGGACCCAACTTGGGTCAATTTGCGGGCTGAGATCAGGGTTTGGGGTTAGGATTGGGATTGGGAATCAAATTGGGATTAGTTCGAGGGTAGGAGTTAGAGCCATCAATGGGGCTAGGGTTAAATTGGTTGGGGTTAGGGCCATAAGGGTTAGGGGGTTAGGGATAGGGAACTGATTCCGCCCCCCGTAGGGAACGGCATAGGCTCTCTCCGTCCACCCTCCCCGACGGTCCTGAAACGGTGGGCGAGCCGGCCGGCGTCGCCCTCTTCGCTGGACCAGGGTCCAGCCTGTATTATAATCACCCATGACTATGGGTGAAGTTCTTTTGTTGTGTCTCTAATTTTTTTGTTTTTGTCTTTTTTGTTTTTTTTGGTTATTTGTATTTTTTTTAGAAAAGTAATAAAATAAATTTTTAATAAAACAAAAACTCCAAAGAGTGTTTCTTTTTTGTTAAAAAACGAAAAAATAAAATAATGAACGAAAATAGGTGTGTCCTCTACAACGTTTCGACTCACTGAGTCTTCTTCAGGCACTGGACACACTAAAAATAATAGTTTGTCTGGCTGGCTCTAGATGTTTCCACCTCGATGTCCCAGAGAAAAATGAGCCTCCCCACAAGCTCCTCCCCTTTTATAGGCTCTCTTTTTTGTGTGTTTAAAAATAACGTTGTATACCCTTTCTAAATTTTTAATCCTATCTTCCCCTTCTACAATGAATTATCCTCCCAAAATGTGTTTTTTTTAAATATAAATGTTTTTAGATATATTAGCTATTATTACAACTATATATTTTTATTAATATATCAAATGGTTTCATAGATAATACATTTATAAATTATGTTTTATATATTAATAAATGTATGAATTATTTATTTATTTATTTATGTAATTATTTATTTATTTCTACCCAAACAATAAGGGCCAAATTTTAGGGTTAGGGGATAAAATGAAATAGTGATAAGATTTATGACAAGGCCTGAAATTAGGGTTAGGGTTAGGGGGTTAGGTAAGGGGAAAGGAGCTGGCCACCAACAAAGTGGCGCCAGAAGTGCACTCTCCACCCCGTGGTGTGACCCCTCCCTCTCCCCCAAGTAGCTCCAAATTTCCCTTAATTGGTTTTTGTTAAAATTTTAATTTATGTTATTTTAGAGCAGCCTTAGTTATATCAAGTATAATTTTATTTTTATTTTGGTTAAATTACCTTATTTCAGCCTTTGTTATATAAAGTATTATTTTTGGTTTAATTACCGTTAATGCAGCCTTAGTTATATCAAGTATGAAATTATTTTTTGTCTTTTTATATTTTTCTATTTTTTTGTTTATTTACATTTTTTTGTTTGGCATAATGTTGTTTATTTAAATGCTCTTAATTGGCTTATTTATTTTTGATGATTAATCATTTTTATTATTGTATCCCTCTAGCTGGCAACGTTTCGACTTATGATGTGTCTTCATCAGGCCCGGGGATACATGTTGCATTAATTTGCCTTAAATCAGGAGATGTTTCCCCTTCGAATGTCATAGCCAAACTGATCTCTTTTCTATGTTCCTCTCTTTTATACTCTCCCTTTCCCATATTTATCTAAGTTGTTTCTTTTTTAGTTCTTCCTTCACTTATTTTGAACTTTATATATATTACTATTTGACTTATTTTAATGTTATTTTTAGCTTTATAACCTAATTTAGTTCTAAATAATTTTTTTCTTTATAACCTAATTTAGTTCTAAATAATTTTCAATTTTTCTATACTTGGTTTTAATTAACCTTCCTTCCCCTTCTTTCTTTTGACTAATTTATATCTTTAATTAAATTTAGTAACCCACTTTCCTTTACACTTTTCCTTCTAAGTTTCCTTTTCCCTCACCCATCCTCCATCCTTTATCTTCAACCGGCGATTTACGTACCTCGTGTATATTAATTGGCCTCTTCTTGGGCAATACACGGAACCCCCCTTGTGGCCTAATTGGCTCACTGGACCCAACTTGGGTCAATTTGCGGGCTGAGATCAGGGTTTGGGGTTAGGATTGGGATTGGGAATCAAATTGGGATTAGTTCGAGGGTAGGAGTTAGAGCCATCAATGGGGCTAGGGTTAAATTGGTTGGGGTTAGGGCCATAAGGGTTAGGGGGTTAGGGATAGGGAACTGATTCCGCCCCCCGTAGGGAACGGCATAGGCTCTCTCCGTCCACCCTCCCCGACGGTCCTGAAACGGTGGGCGAGCCGGCCGGCGTCGCCCTCTTCGCTGGACCAGGGTCCAGCCTGTATTATAATCACCCATGACTATGGGTGAAGTTCTTTTGTTGTGTCTCTAATTTTTTTGTTTTTGTCTTTTTTGTTTTTTTTGGTTATTTGTATTTTTTTTAGAAAAGTAATAAAATAAATTTTTAATAAAACAAAAACTCCAAAGAGTGTTTCTTTTTTGTTAAAAAACGAAAAAATAAAATAATGAATGAAAATAGGTGTGTCCTCTACAACGTTTCGACTCACTGAGTCTTCTTCAGGCACTGGACACACTAAAAATAATAGTTTGTCTGGCTGGCTCTAGATGTTTCCACCTCGATGTCCCAGAGAAAAATGAGCCTCCCCACAAGCTCCTCCCCTTTTATAGGCTCTCTTTTTTGTGTGTTTAAAAATAACGTTGTATACCCTTTCTAAATTTTTAATCCTATCTTCCCCTTCTACAATGAATTATCCTCCCAAAATGTGTTTTTTTTAAATATAAATGTTTTTAGATATATTAGCTATTATTACAACTATATATTTTTATTAATATATCAAATGGTTTCATAGATAATACATTTATAAATTATGTTTTATATATTAATAAATGTATGAATTATTTATTTATTTATTTATGTAATTATTTATTTATTTCTACCCAAACAATAAGGGCCAAATTTTAGGGTTAGGGGATAAAATGAAATAGTGATAAGATTTATGACAAGGCCTGAAATTAGGGTTAGGGTTAGGGGGTTAGGTAAGGGGAAAGGAGCTGGCCACCAACAAAGTGGCGCCAGAAGTGCACTCTCCACCCCGTGGTGTGACCCCTCCCTCTCCCCCAAGTAGCTCCAAATTTCCCTTAATTGGTTTTTGTTAAAATTTTAATTTATGTTATTTTAGAGCAGCCTTAGTTATATCAAGTATAATTTTATTTTTATTTTGGTTAAATTACCTTATTTCAGCCTTTGTTATATGAAGTATTATTTTTGGTTTAATTACCGTTAATGCAGCCTTAGTTATATCAAGTATGAAATTATTTTTTGTCTTTTTATATTTTTCTATTTTTTTGTTTATTTACATGTTTTTGTTTGGCATAATGTTGTTTATTTAAATGCTCTTAATTGGCTTATTTATTTTTGATGATTAATCATTTTTATTATTGTATCCCTCTGCTGGCAACGTTTCGACTTATGATGTGTCTTCATCAGGCCCGGGGATACATGTTGCATTAATTTGCCTTAAATCAGGAGATGTTTCCCCTTCGAATGTCATAGCCAAACTGATCTCTTTTCTATGTTCCTCTCTTTTATACTCTCCCTTTCCCATATTTATCTAAGTTGTTTCTTTTTTAGTTCTTCCTTCACTTATTTCAAACTTTATATATATTACTATTTGACTTATTTTAATGTTATTTTTAGCTTTATAACCTAATTTAGTTCTAAATAATTTTTTTCTTTATAACCTAATTTAGTTCTAAATAATTTTCAATTTTTCTATACTTAGGGGTTAGGTATAGTGGTAAAGTACTCAGAGTCTCTCCCTATGTTGCCCACCGACAAGCATAGTTTGGGGTAGAGAGACAACGGCAAGGCACGGGCCGGCGCAAGTTAGTCCCCATCCCACCACCCACCTGCCAGCATGGACCGTGACAGAAGAGAGAACAGATAGAGCAAGAGGATGTTGAGAGGGGGAGAAGGCATTCAGCGAGCCTCCATGCATATTGGCCGGACCAATTCAAAACTCAGTCGAGTGGTCCAGTGGCAAAAAAAATGTTTTGTTAGTCGCAAGAATAAGATAGTGTTGCTTGCTAAGTGAGTGGAGACAGTGCCAGAGATGTCATCGTGTGAACAGCACAGCAGCCCCCTCCATGTGGTCCGCACCAGTGTAGGCTGACTGCTGCAGTGGAAGGCTCCCCTGTCACCATACCCCCCCTCCCCACGTGGTCCGCACCAGTGGAGAGCGAAAGCTACAGCGGGAGGAGCCCGTAGGTCACAGGTGGAGTACTCTGAACAGCGCAGGAGATCACTGCAAGTCATCCGCCACAGACTGCCAGCGAAGCATGACAGCTGCAGGGAGCAGGAATGCCCCCCCGACACCATGACAGACATCTCCACCTGCTGTCTGAATTTAAGGGAACGTGGGCCAGTATGTCGTCCCGCGATGCCCCAGCTGCGAAAAACCATGAGGGAATTTCGAGTGATGTCTGAATTTAAGGGAACGTGGGCCAGTATGTCGTCCCGCGATTCCCCAGATGCGAAAAACCATGAGGGAATTTCGAATGATGACGTGGCAAGTCCGTGCTCACTGGGACACATCCTCAGTTGTGTGCCTTAGGATCATCGAGTGTTTCGACCCGTTACCACAAGACACTCTCCCCCAAGGAAGGTCCAGCCAAAGATGTACGGTCTTTGGTGTGTGTCCCTCCAATGCTGCTCTACACTGGCCACTTGTATTTTAAAAGCTTGTGTTGTTAGAGAGATTTATGTATAGAAATATTGTAAAGCGCCTATTTTAAACAGTGAAGATTTTTATTCAAAAAACAGTTATATACCGTAAACACATTGTCATTGCTACTCACCCAGAATGCTCTGTGGCACCCCTTAAAAAAAATCCCACAATGCAGCTGTTGCTAAGCAGGCAGGACCAGAGAGCCAGCTCCATCCCAGCCCCAAAGTCCAGCCCCGCAAAGACCAGGAGAAACTCCGCCAGAGCGAAGCTCCCCAGGCCACCACAGAGCACTGGAAGACCAAAGTCAGCAGAGACCAGCTCCGCCTCCTTGATCCCCAATCGACCCAGGGCCAAGAAAAAAGCCAACTCAATGTGTTCCATACACCGCACAACAACAAAGAGTGGAAAAAAGGAAATTAAAAGTAAAAATTGAAAATGCAAAGAAGTGCAAAGGTCCAAATCCAACCGCAGTCCAATGAAGAAATGAAGAAGTAAATCCTCTCCAAGGTAAAATCCTTCATCAGAATTGTCTTTGTTATTTTGTAATGGCCAAAGCAGGCCTAGTCATTGAATGCACCCAACTTTTCGATGAGGGTGCAGTATTCTGAAAGTAATAACTACACCCTCTGTGTGAGAAGGGGTGAAAGGCAGTCTGGGCAAACAGCAAGAGAAGGAGGGGAAAGTGTAGAGAGGGGGGGAAAAGGAGCCTGCCCCCACATTTCTGAGTGAGGCAGAGCAAAGCCTTATGGGTAACCACGCCCCCTGACTGTGAATGTGGGGAAAAACGCTCCTTTATGACAATAAAGACCCTGTTTTATGCAGGAACTGTGTAAGGATTAAGTCCTGAGGTGATAAACTAACCCTGTTACATGCTTTTTTAGTGAAAAAACAACAAAAAGTACTCATTAGTCATCAATCAATCACTAACACTCACAGTCAGAACCAGTGCCATGCTGTGGCCACAAGAGGGCGCCAGAGGAGAAAATAGAACAGCGCCAGTAAGACTGTGAATCAAAATTGTGGAGAAAAACATCGGTAATTTATGAATAAATTAATTCCCGTCCCTGCGTGAGGAGCCAATGAGGGTTAAATCAGCAGTGGTCCTTTCTAGGGTTAGGCACGGGGAAGGAAGTGGTTGAGTTTAGGGTTAAGGAACAGGGCTGGCTATATACTAGAAAACAAAAACGCACAAAAAACGCACAAAAAACGAGGTGGTTGGGATTAGGCGTGTTGGTTGGGCTTAGGCATTAAGGGAGAGAACAAGAATGTTAGGGAAGCATAAAATATAGTGAGGGAAGGAAAATTAGGAATCAGAAAAAGTAGAAAAGAAACATACAGACGCCCCTGGGGGCAGAAAGGTTAGGATGGGGATTGTCTTCTCCCTGCCAGGGACATGAGGATATCACGCAGTCCGGTGAGTGAGGCATCCGTCGATTTGTCCAGAAGCATTAGGGCAGTGACGTCCAAGGGCTGCAAAGGGAGCTGCTGCTGACGACGTTTTTCCATTGCAACCTGCTGGCGGCGAGTAAGTGGGGCGACCGGTAGCCGAGACGTGCTTAGTGCAGAAGGTGCTGCAGACGAGGAGAGAGGAGATCCGTTTAGGCATGCATGCGGAGACGCGGAGATGAAGAGGGAGCGCCAGCAGGTGTATGGGTCCTGTCAGGGGGTCAGGAGGAGAGACGGGAATTGCAGAGAGTGGAGATCCTTTTCAGCATGCATGATGAGATGCCGTGACGATGAAACAGCATGCAGGCAGGTGTATGGCCCCCCCTCGGGGTGTGTTGATGAGTTGTTGTTGACAGTGGCTGCAGGTGATGAAGCACAGTAGAGGAATAAATGTGTGGCTCCTCCTAAATCAGCGGGCATGCTTGTTAAGCCTCCTATTCTGATAAAGGGAGCAACTGCTGATGAATTATTCCCCTGGTCCGCTATGTTAGGGGGCGAGGAAGTGGGACTGTCGGTGGCTGAGACGTGCATTGTAGTGCAGATCGTGTGGAGATCCTTTTCGGCTTGCATGAGGAGATGTGGATGAGGAAGAGATAGCGCATCCATGTGTGTAAGTGCGTCCTTGTCAGGAGTGACATGAGGAGCATAGGTAAGGCCAGAGAGTGGAGAGCCTTTCGGGCATGCCTGAGGAGACGCGGGTGATGAAGAAGAGGGAGCTCATCCGTGTGGGAGTGTGACTTGGTCAGGAGCCACATGGGGGGCGTGGGGAAGGCCAGAGAGTGGAGATCCTTCTGGGCATGCACACAGACGCGAAGATGAAGAGGGAGTGCGTCCAGGTGTGTGGGTCCCTGTAAACAGCCACATGAGGAGAAAGTGCAGAGAGTGGGAATCCTTTTCGGCGTTCATGAGGAGACGCCGTGATGAGTAGGGACTGCATCCAGGTGTGTGAATCCCAGGGTGTGAGGATCCATTGTGGCTTGTATGAGGAGGCGCAGCGAGAAAGAGGGAGTGCAGCCGTGCGTGTATCCCTGTGAGGAGGCATATGAAGAGAGTAGGGCAATATAGGTTTTTTGTCTTTTCTCTCTGTGAGTGGAGAGCCTTTTCCCGCATGCACAAAGACACGAAGATGAAGAGGGAATGCATCCAGGTGTGTGGTTCCCTGTCAACAGCCACAAGAGGAGAGTGCACAGAGAGAGGGAATCCTGTATGGCGCTTATGAGGAGATGCTGTGATGAAGAGGGAGTGCATCCAGGTGTACGATGCCCTGTCAGCAGACACATGAGGAGAGAGGGCAAATGCAGGGAGTGGAAAGCCTTTTCAGTGCTCATGAGGAGACGCTGTGATGAAGAGGGAATGTATCCGGGTGTGTGAAGTCCAGGGAGAGAGGATCCATTTTGGCTGGCATGAGGAGGCGCAGCGATGAAGAGGGAGTGCATCCGTGTGTGTATCCCTGTGAGGAGGCACATGAAGAGAGTCGGCCAGCATAGGGAGTGGAGAGCCTTTACCAGCATGCACAAAGACACGAAGAGGAAGAGGGAAAGCATCCAGGGGCGTGGATCCCTGTCAACAGCCACATGAGAAGAGTGCGCAGAGCGTGGGAATCCGCTTCGGTGCTCAGGGGGAGACGCCATGATGAAGGGGGACTGTATCCAGGTGTGTGAAGTCCAGGGATAGAGGAGAGTGGGCAAGTGCAGAGAGTGGAGATCCTTACTGACGGGCATTAGGAGACGCGGTGATGAGGAGGGGCATATCCAGGTTGGTTGCAGGGGGAGCAAGTGAGACGTGCTGAGTGCAGAAGGTGCTGCAGACGAGGAGAGAGGAGATCCGTTTTGGCATGCATGCGGAGATGCGGTGATGAAGAGGGAGCGCCTGCAGGTGTATGGGTCCTGGCAGGGGGTCAGGAGGAGAGACGGGAATTGCAGAGAGTGGAGAGCCTGTTCAGCATGCATGATGAGATGCCGTGACGAAGAAACAGCCTGCAGGCAGGTGTATGGCTCCCCCTCGGGGTGTGTTGATGAGTTTTTGTTGACACTGGCTGCAGGTGATGAAGCACAGTAGAGGAATAAATGTATGGCTCCTCCTAAATCAGTGGGCATGCTTGTTAAGCCTCCTATTCTGATAAAGGGAGCAACTGCTGATGAATTATTCCCCTGGTGCGCCATGTTAGGGGGCGAGGAAGTGGGACAGTCGGTGGCTGAGACGTGCGTTGTAGTGCAGATCGTGTGGAGATCCTTTTCGGCTTGCATGAGGAGATGTGGATGAGGAAGAGGTAGCGCATCCATGTGTGTAAGTGCGTCCTTGTCAGGAGTGACATGAGGAGCATAGGTAAGGCCAGAGAGTGGAGAGCCTTTTGGGCATGCCTGAGGAGACGCGGGTGATGAAGAAGAGGGAGCTCATCCGTGTGGGAGTGTGACTTGGTCAGGAGCCACATGGGGGGCGTGGGGAAGGCCAGAGAGTGGAGATCCTTCTGGGCATGCACACAGACGCGAAGATGAAGAGGGAGTGCATCCAGGTGTGTGGGTCCCTGCAAACAGCCACATGAGGAGAAAGTGCAGAGAGTGGGAATCCTTTTCGGCGTTCATGAGGAGACGCCGTGATGAGTAGGAACTGCATCCAGGTGTGTGAATTCCAGGGTGTGAGGATCCATTGTGGCTTGCACGAGGAGGCGCAGCGAGAAAGAGGGAGTGCAGCCGTGCGTGTATCCCTGTGAGGAGGCATATGAAGAGAGTAGGGCAATATAGGTTTTTTTTCTTTTCTCTCTGTGAGTGGAGAGCCTTTTCCCGCATGCACAAAGACACGAAGAGGAAGAGGGAAAGCATCCAGGGGCGTGGTTCCCTGTCAACAGCCACATGAGAAGAGTGCGCAGAGCGTGGGAATCCGCGTCGGTGCTCAGGGGGAGACGCCATGATGAAGAGGGACTGTATCCAGGTGTGTGAAGTCCAGGGATAGAGGAGAGTGGGCAAGTGCAGAGAGTGGAGATACTTACTGACGGGCATTAGGAGACGCGGCGATGAGGAGGGGCATATCCAGGTTGGTTGCTGTGGTCTGCCCTGGCAGGGAGCAGGTAAGAGGAAGGTGTGAAAAGCAAGGGTTAGTAACCTTACCCCAACCAGCGCCGTAAAAGCCATTCCCAGGAGGAGGAGGTTGTTAGTGGGCTCCACCCCAGGGAAGAAAAAGGTCGTCTATAAACTCAACGCAAGTCCGCCATTACAAGCTATCCCTAATCCCCGTAGTGACTAAATAGAGTGACAACTAGACCATAGCGAAGGCTACAAAGGCAAATTAACTGTCGAGACATGAGGTTTCACAGAGAGAAACGGCCATGTGGCAATACTGTGGGCCGAATGGGTGGAGCTGGTCCGAGGCTCAGGCAAAGGTTAGGTATAGTGGTAAAGTACTCAGAGTCTCTCCCTATGTTGCCCACCGACAAGCATAGTTTGGGGTAGAGAGACAACGGCAAGGCACGGGCCGGCGCAAGTTAGTCCCCATCCCACCACCCACCTGCCAGCATGGACCGTGACAGAAGAGAGAACAGATAGAGCAAGAGGATGTTGAGAGGGGGAGAAGGCATTCAGCGAGCCTCCATGCATATTGGCCGGACCAATTCAAAACTCAGTCGATTGGTCCAGTGGCAAAAAAACGTTTTGTTAGTTGCAAGAATAAGATAGTGGTGCTTGCTAAGTGAGTGGAGACAGTGCCAGAGATGTCATCGTGTGAACAGCACAGCAGCCCCCTCCATGTGGTCCGCACCAGTGTAGGCTGACTGCTGCAGTGGAAGGCTCCCCTGTCACCATACCCCCCCTCCCCACGTGGTCCGCACCAGTGGAGAGCGAAAGCTACAGCGGGAGGAGCCCGTAGGTCACAGGTGGAGTACTCTGAACAGCGCAGGAGATCACTGCAAGTCATCCGCCACAGACTGCCAGCGAAGCATGACAGCTGCAGGGAGCAGGAATGCCCCCCCGACACCATGACAGACATCTCCACCTGCTGTCTGAATTTAAGGGAACGTGGGCCAGTATGTCGTCCCGCGATGCCCCAGCTGCGAAAAACCATGAGGGAATTTCGAGTGATGTCTGAATTTAAGGGAACGTGGGCCAGTATGTCGTCCCGCGATTCCCCAGATGCGAAAAACCATGAGGGAATTTCGAATGATGACGTGGCAAGTCCGTGCTCACTGGGACACATCCTCAGTTGTGTGCCTTAGGATCATCGAGTGTTTCGACCCGTTACCACAAGACACTCTCCCCCAAGGAAGGTCCAGCCAAAGATGTACGGTCTTTGGTGTGTGTCCCTCCAATGCTGCTCTACACTGGCCACTTGTATTTTAAAAGCTTGTGTTGTTAGAGAGATTTATGTATAGAAATATTGTAAAGCGCCTATTTTAAACAGTGAAGATTTTTATTCAAAAAACAGTTATATACCGTAAACACATTGTCATTGCTACTCACCCAGAATGCTCTGTGGCACCCCTTAAAAAAAATCCCACAATGCAGCTGTTGCTAAGCAGGCAGGACCAGAGAGCCAGCTCCATCCCAGCCCCAAAGTCCAGCCCCGCAAAGACCAGGAGAAACTCCGCCAGAGCGAAGCTCCCCAGGCCACCACAGAGCACTGGAAGACCAAAGTCAGCAGAGACCAGCTCCGCCTCCTTGATCCCCAATCGACCCAGGGCCAAGAAAAAAGCCAACTCAATGTGTTCCATACACCGCACAACAACAAAGAGTGGAAAAAAGGAAATTAAAAGTAAAAATTGAAAATGCAAAGAAGTGCAAAGGTCCAAATCCAACCGCAGTCCAATGAAGAAATGAAGAAGTAAATCCTCTCCAAGGTAAAATCCTTCATCAGAATTGTCTTTGTTATTTTGTAATGGCCAAAGCAGGCCTAGTCATTGAATGCACCCAACTTTTCGATGAGGGTGCAGTATTCTGAAAGTAATAACTACACCCTCTGTGTGAGAAGGGGTGAAAGGCAGTCTGGGCAAACAGCAAGAGAAGGAGGGGAAAGTGTAGAGAGGGGGGGAAAAGGAGCCTGCCCCCACATTTCTGAGTGAGGCAGAGCAAAGCCTTATGGGTAACCACGCCCCCTGACTGTGAATGTGGGGAAAAACGCTCCTTTATGACAATAAAGACCCTGTTTTATGCAGGAACTGTGTAAGGATTAAGTCCTGAGGTGATAAACTAACCCTGTTACATGCTTTTTTAGTGAAAAAACAACAAAAAGTACTCATTAGTCATCAATCAATCACTAACACTCACAGTCAGAACCAGTGCCATGCTGTGGCCACAAGAGGGCGCCAGAGGAGAAAATAGAACAGCGCCAGTAAGACTGTGAATCAAAATTGTGGAGAAAAACATCGGTAATTTATGAATAAATTAATTCCCGTCCCTGCGTGAGGAGCCAATGAGGGTTAAATCAGCAGTGGTCCTTTCTAGGGTTAGGCACGGGGAAGGAAGTGGTTGAGTTTAGGGTTAAGGAACAGGGCTGGCTATATACTAGAAAACAAAAACGCACAAAAAACGCACAAAAAACGAGGTGGTTGGGATTAGGCGTGTTGGTTGGGCTTAGGCATTAAGGGAGAGAACAAGAATGTTAGGGAAGCATAAAATATAGTGAGGGAAGGAAAAGGGTTAGGGTTAGGGTTAGGGGGTTAGGGTTAGGGGGTTAGGGTTAGGGTTAGGGGGTTAGGGATAGAAAAGTTATTCCGCCCCCCGTAGGGAACGGAAATAGCACTCGCCATCCACCCATCCCTACGGTCCTGGTACGGAGGGCGAGCCGGCCGGCGTCGCCCCCTCCGTTGGACCAGGATCCAATCACCCATAACGAGGGTGTACTTATCTCTTTTGTTATTTCTCTAAATTGTTTTTGTTGTTTTTGTTTTTATATATTTTTTTTATATTTTTTGTTTTTTTGTTAATTTTTAAGAAAAAATAAAAAAATAAAATATGTACTAAAATTAAAAGTAATAAACTGAAGAAGGTGTGTCCCGTAACACGACGTTTCGACTCTCACTGAGTCTTCTTCAGGTGATGGACACACACAAAAACTAACTGTGTCTGGCTGGCAAGAGGTCTGCGTCTCATGAAATCCAAAAGCAAAATGAGCCTCCCCTAAAGCTCCTCCCCTTTTATACTCCGTTTTTTTTCATTGGTTTAAAAATGTGGTTTCATGTCTTTCTGTTTTAGAATGTTTTAACCCTATATTGCCCTTATAAAATCGACTATCCTGACAAAAAAGTATTTTTAATATGAATGTTTTTAATAATATGAACTATTACTGCTACTATGTATGAATTTTAAGCATATATTTATTCATATTTATGTATTTATTTATTTATTTATTATAATGAATTTATTTATAAAATGAAATTTGAAATATGAATTGCAATATATAAATTAAAAATAAGCCAGAATTAGGGTTGAGTTTAGTGCCAAAATTAGGGTTGGGTTTAGAGCCTAAAATCAGGGTTGGGTTTAGGGCCAGAATTAGGGTTGGGTTTAGGGCCAAAAGGGTTAAGGTTAAGTTTAGGGGATCTAACCAGGATAGGGATAAGAACAAATTTTTACCAGAATCTGGGTTGGGATTAGGGCCTATATTGGGGTTGGGTTGGGTTTAGGATCTAAATTGAGGTTGAGGTTAAGTTTAGGGGATACAACCAGGATAGGGATAGGGACAAAGAAAATAAATGGGTTGGGATTAGGGCCTGAAATTTGGGTTAGACTAGGGTTCAGACAACCAGGATAGGGATAGGGACAAAGAAAATAAATGGGTTGGGATTAGGGCCTGAAATTTGGGTTAGACTAGGGTTCAGAATCTACCACGTCCAATAATACTCATCTATATGTCATATTCAAACCAAATGGTTCCCTTGTCCCTAATAAATATATCCAATGTCTCTCAAACTTTTTCCTCTCAAAGTCAGTCCAATTAATATGTTTTTGGAGTCCAGCCATTCTGACAGAGTTCAAACCGTGGATCAAAAAATGTTTAACTAATGGTGTTTCCACTTCTCGTCTATTTCTTATATTGTACCTATGTTGGTACATCCTTGTAGATAATGAATTTTTAGTCTCCCCCACATACTTAATGCCACATTTGGCACAAAATATGAGATAAATACAGTTTGTGGAGCGGGGGCTAAATCCTTGTGAAATTTTAATAATAGTTTTCTCCTTACTATTACGTACGAAATGTAAGTTGCAAAAATCCGCGTCCAATAATTGGCGCCTCCGCTGTGCTTGTAAAGGTGGTAGCTTAGCTCTTACCAAAACATCTTTCAAATTTTTATTTCGCCTGTAGGCTGAAATTACTTTAGAATTTGGGATAACTCCCGGAATATCTATCAGCCTACCAAAATTATTCTTAACCTTTTGATTCATAATCAGGCTAGTACTTGAAAAGGTAGTAATTAGAGGAATTAAATTCCCATCATCCCTTTCCTTTCTTTGCTGAAAGGTTTTAAAACACTGCCTTAAAAATGACCTGGTATAACCCCTTTCATACAATGCTTTGAAAAGAATATGGACAGCTTCCATAAAAGTCTCTTGTCTGGTGCAAATTTTCTTAAATCTAAGAATTTGAGATTTCACTATGCCCCGAAAGGTATGCTGTGGATGAAAGCTGGTTCTGTGCAATGGGCGTGTGTGTCAGTTTTTTTGAAAAATACTTTTATGTCTAATTTATGAGTGTTTTGAAAATCTGGTCCTTTATAAACTGTGGTATCCAAGAAATCTATCAAATTTTCATGGATCTCCGCCTTAAGCTGAATTGAGGTATCATGGGAATTTAAAGTATCCAAAAATTGTTGGAACTCACTTCTAGAACCCGTCCAAATTCCCCAAATATCATCAAGAAAACGTAAATAATGAAATGGTTTGATGTGGCATTTCCTAAAAACTTCCTCCTCCCAATTAGCCATAAAAATATTTGCATAGGCTGGGGCAAATCTTTTCCCCATTGCCGTACCCTTAATTTGCAAATAAAATTCTCCATTGTAAACAAAATCATTCCTTGTTAAATTAATCTCTAACAGCTGCAATAATTCAGCATCTGGCCGTTTGGGATCGGGATACCTTGAAAAACATTTTTTTACGGCATTGATACCACTCAAAATATCTATATTAGTGTACAAACTAATCACATCCATAGAAAAGAAATAGGAATTGGACGGTATCTGCAAATTCTTAACAATCTGAATGAAATGATAAGTATCTTTTAAATAGGCAGGATGTCTATTTGACAGGGGATTCAAATAATAGTCAATATATTCAGCTGTGTAATAAGTCTCACTACCACAATCTGAGACTATTGGACGTCCAGGGGGAACTTCAAATGGAACGGTCCAACTTTTTGGATCCTTATGTATTTTAGGTAAAACATAAAATCGTCTTTCTCGAGGCTGTGAAGTCCCTTTTAAGTATTTCCTCTGTTTTTCATTAATGAATTTCTTCTTTTTTAATGTATTTAAAATGTTGTCAATTAAAGGAATGGTCTCCATGAAAATGGGTTTGTCTAATTTTTTATAATACACTGTATCATTCAACTGTCGTTGTACTTCTAAATCATACTGTTCCCTACTTAATATGACCACGGTTGCCCCCTTGTCCGCCGGCTTAATTATAATGTGTTTAGCATTTTTTAATTCCTTGATAGCTTTAACCTCCTCTATTGTCAAATTAAAATTCTCCTTGAATGATCTATAATATCTCTCCAGGAGGTGTTTATCTTCCTCTATTAAATTAATAATTTCGATCGGAAGTTTATTTCGAGGAGGTGTCCAATTAGAATTCTCTGTGAAAGGAGGTATTTCTTTCTTATTTGAATTCCTAAAGTACCACGCCAATTGGATTTTCCTGTGATAGTTTTGTAAATCCCATTCTAGTTGAATTTTCTGTTTCCTGCCTATATTTAAAGAAGGTACAAAAGTAAGACCCTTATTTAAAACATCAAATTGTGGTTTAGATAAAGAAAAGTTTTTAGCCAGAACCACAACGTTCTTTGTGGAAACGGACTGTAGTCCCTCAACCCCCTCGTATATAGGACTTAGAGGGTGGTTAAGTTTAAAAGAACAACCCAATGTTCCAAGATTGCTCTGGCTGTCTTCTTAGTCCAATGGACATTGTCCTTTTCTGTGTGAAATTCCCTATTTTCAAGTGCCGAGAGGCAGGGCATATTCCTCTCAATGTGACCGTTCAATGTTCTCAATGTCCGCTGTTCATCTCTGGCCAAGGACGAAGAAAAGTTTATCAATGGAACCCACACCTCAGCATAGGGGAACTTTCTCCTGGCAGCCCTAACTGCCCCTTGTAGCTGCTTAACTGAGGTCTCTCTTGCCTTCTGATTCCTGTGGTTAATGCCAAAGGACAACACAACTTTTTCCACAGTCACACTGCTTGTTGCCTTTTTCATTAATGCCTCTGCATGGCGAAAATTTGCCCCCGGATAACAGTCTATTTGTAGATCTGGAATGTCGTAGGGTGGCATCCTGGAGAGGTTGGAATCCCCTATTATCAGCCATTTGCGTCTAACGCTGAGACCCCAATCTATCATCTTACGCTCCGAGTTGACATGTCTTGTCACTCGTTGAAGCTGCTGTCTTGGAGTCATTGTCTCTTCAAATGATTCCCAGGCAGTATCATCTGCCTCCCCTGCTGCATAATGCACCTGGGCTTCTGTGATTTCCTCAACTGTTCCCACATTTTTGTCCAAGGAAGACGTTTGATTCTCTGTCCAAGGTGTGGAACCGAACAAATCCTCAATATCGTGGAGAGCAGAGCCTTCCGTAGGATCTTCCTGTCTTTCCGGTGGTGGAGGCATCTCCTCCCTCTCCTCTGCCAAGTCCAAGAATAAATCCTCTGTGAATACCACACCCCTACGTCTCCCATGCTGTCTTTGCTCCATAGCTTCCCCTTGTGGTGGACGTACATCCAAAATCTGGGGTGGTGTCTCTGGCACCAGTGGTACATCCTCCTCCACGGAGGTTCCAGCTTGTGCGGACTGTGAGGCTTGATTTTTCCTCTGATCGGCCCCTTCAGTCATTGTTGCCACCGTAGCTGTTGTGGCTGTAGTCTGATGTGGCCTACGGGTACCATCTCCAGTGTCACCACGTGGCTGATTGTCACCACTGCATCTGGCTGTAATCAGCGCTTCCGCATGATCGATGACCTCCTGGGTTAACCTTGTGAGGTTTCGTTTGGCCCATCTGACCGCCAGTTGAAATGGCTCCTTCCAGTCCTGCACCACAAGTTTGGAGATGTCTTCCAATAATTTCTCCAGACCCTCTTCATAATGTTCTTGCAGGATCTGTTGAGTGGTGTGACCCCAATTCTCCGCATTTCCCTTGATCATTTCCAGGGTCAGATCTGTAGGAGATGAAGGTCTTATCATCGTAGACAAAATGCCCACCATCTTGGCAATCATCTTGGGTGGCTCTTTCCCTGGCTTTGGAGCCACATTTTGGAGGTGATGCACCATTTTAATCAAGGCATGCATCTTGCTGGCAAGCTGCTTTAGTTGTGGGCCAGCTGGCAGCCGTTTAATTTGTTCGGACCCCGTAGACTGCGGAGGAAAAAATCTACGTGCCGGTCTACGGAAGTCTTGACGCACCACATCCGCGTACGATCTTGATTGTGGACCCCAATAACGGGAATTTGTGGGTGGAGGCACTGGCCGGTTAGGGATAGAAAAGTTATTCCGCCCCCCGTAGGGAACGGAAATAGCACTCGCCATCCACCCATCCCTACGGTCCTGGTACGGAGGGCGAGCCGGCCGGCGTCGCCCCCTCCGTTGGACCAGGATCCAATCACCCATAACGAGGGTGTACTTATCTCTTTTGTTATTTCTCTAAATTGTTTTTGTTGTTTTTGTTTTTATATATTTTTTTTATATTTTTTGTTTTTTTGTTAATTTTTAAGAAAAAATAAAAAAATAAAATATGTACTAAAATTAAAAGTAATAAACTGAAGAAGGTGTGTCCCGTAACACGACGTTTCGACTCTCACTGAGTCTTCTTCAGGTGATGGACACACACAAAAACTAACTGTGTCTGGCTGGCAAGAGGTCTGCGTCTCATGAAATCCAAAAGCAAAATGAGCCTCCCCTAAAGCTCCTCCCCTTTTATACTCCGTTTTTTTTCATTGGTTTAAAAATGTGGTTTCATGTCTTTCTGTTTTAGAATGTTTTAACCCTATATTGCCCTTATAAAATCGACTATCCTGACAAAAAAGTATTTTTAATATGAATGTTTTTAATAATATGAACTATTACTGCTACTATGTATGAATTTTAAGCATATATTTATTCATATTTATGTATTTATTTATTTATTTATTATAATGAATTTATTTATAAAATGAAATTTGAAATATGAATTGCAATATATAAATTAAAAATAAGCCAGAATTAGGGTTGAGTTTAGTGCCAAAATTAGGGTTGGGTTTAGAGCCTAAAATCAGGGTTGGGTTTAGGGCCAGAATTAGGGTTGGGTTTAGGGCCAAAAGGGTTAAGGTTAAGTTTAGGGGATCTAACCAGGATAGGGATAAGAACAAATTTTTACCAGAATCTGGGTTGGGATTAGGGCCTATATTGGGGTTGGGTTGGGTTTAGGATCTAAATTGAGGTTGAGGTTAAGTTTAGGGGATACAACCAGGATAGGGATAGGGACAAAGAAAATAAATGGGTTGGGATTAGGGCCTGAAATTTGGGTTAGACTAGGGTTCAGACAACCAGGATAGGGATAGGGACAAAGAAAATAAATGGGTTGGGATTAGGGCCTGAAATTTGGGTTAGACTAGGGTTCAGAATCTACCACGTCCAATAATACTCATCTATATGTCATATTCAAACCAAATGGTTCCCTTGTCCCTAATAAATATATCCAATGTCTCTCAAACTTTTTCCTCTCAAAGTCAGTCCAATTAATATGTTTTTGGAGTCCAGCCATTCTGACAGAGTTCAAACCGTGGATCAAAAAATGTTTAACTAATGGTGTTTCCACTTCTCGTCTATTTCTTATATTGTACCTATGTTGGTACATCCTTGTAGATAATGAATTTTTAGTCTCCCCCACATACTTAATGCCACATTTGGCACAAAATATGAGATAAATACAGTTTGTGGAGCGGGGGCTAAATCCTTGTGAAATTTTAATAATAGTTTTCTCCTTACTATTACGTACGAAATGTAAGTTGCAAAAATCCGCGTCCAATAATTGGCGCCTCCGCTGTGCTTGTAAAGGTGGTAGCTTAGCTCTTACCAAAACATCTTTCAAATTTTTATTTCGCCTGTAGGCTGAAATTACTTTAGAATTTGGGATAACTCCCGGAATATCTATCAGCCTACCAAAATTATTCTTAACCTTTTGATTCATAATCAGGCTAGTACTTGAAAAGGTAGTAATTAGAGGAATTAAATTCCCATCATCCCTTTCCTTTCTTTGCTGAAAGGTTTTAAAACACTGCCTTAAAAATGACCTGGTATAACCCCTTTCATACAATGCTTTGAAAAGAATATGGACAGCTTCCATAAAAGTCTCTTGTCTGGTGCAAATTTTCTTAAATCTAAGAATTTGAGATTTCACTATGCCCCGAAAGGTATGCTGTGGATGAAAGCTGGTTCTGTGCAATAAGGCGTGTGTGTCAGTTTTTTTGAAAAATACTTTTATGTCTAATTTATGAGTGTTTTGAAAATCTGGTCCTTTATAAACTGTGGTATCCAAGAAATCTATCAAATTTTCATGGATCTCCGCCTTAAGCTGAATTGAGGTATCATGGGAATTTAAAGTATCCAAAAATTGTTGGAACTCACTTCTAGAACCCGTCCAAATTCCCCAAATATCATCAAGAAAACGTAAATAATGAAATGGTTTGATGTGGCATTTCCTAAAAACTTCCTCCTCCCAATTAGCCATAAAAATATTTGCATAGGCTGGGGCAAATCTTTTCCCCATTGCCGTACCCTTAATTTGCAAATAAAATTCTCCATTGTAAACAAAATCATTCCTTGTTAAATTAATCTCTAACAGCTGCAATAATTCAGCATCTGGCCGTTTGGGATCGGGATACCTTGAAAAACATTTTTTTACGGCATTGATACCACTCAAAATATCTATATTAGTGTACAAACTAATCACATCCATAGAAAAGAAATAGGAATTGGACGGTATCTGCAAATTCTTAACAATCTGAATGAAATGATAAGTATCTTTTAAATAGGCAGGATGTCTATTTGACAGGGGATTCAAATAATAGTCAATATATTCAGCTGTGTAATAAGTCTCACTACCACAATCTGAGACTATTGGACGTCCAGGGGGAACTTCAAATGGAACGGTCCAACTTTTTGGATCCTTATGTATTTTAGGTAAAACATAAAATCGTCTTTCTCGAGGCTGTGAAGTCCCTTTTAAGTATTTCCTCTGTTTTTCATTAATGAATTTCTTCTTTTTTAATGTATTTAAAATGTTGTCAATTAAAGGAATGGTCTCCATGAAAATGGGTTTGTCTAATTTTTTATAATACACTGTATCATTCAACTGTCGTTGTACTTCTAAATCATACTGTTCCCTACTTAATATGACCACGGTTGCCCCCTTGTCCGCCGGCTTAATTATAATGTGTTTAGCATTTTTTAATTCCTTGATAGCTTTAACCTCCTCTATTGTCAAATTAAAATTCTCCTTGAATGATCTATAATATCTCTCCAGGAGGTGTTTATCTTCCTCTATTAAATTAATAATTTCGATCGGAAGTTTATTTCGAGGAGGTGTCCAATTAGAATTCTCTGTGAAAGGAGGTATTTCTTTCTTATTTGAATTCCTAAAGTACCACGCCAATTGGATTTTCCTGTGATAGTTTTGTAAATCCCATTCTAGTTGAATTTTCTGTTTCCTGCCTATATTTAAAGAAGGTACAAAAGTAAGACCCTTATTTAAAACATCAAATTGTGGTTTAGATAAAGAAAAGTTTTTAGCCAGAACCACAACGTTCTTTGTGGAAACGGACTGTAGTCCCTCAACCCCCTCGTATATAGGACTTAGAGGGTGGTTAAGTTTAAAAGAACAACCCAATGTTCCAAGATTGCTCTGGCTGTCTTCTTAGTCCAATGGACATTGTCCTTTTCTGTGTGAAATTCCCTATTTTCAAGTGCCGAGAGGCAGGGCATATTCCTCTCAATGTGACCGTTCAATGTTCTCAATGTCCGCTGTTCATCTCTGGCCAAGGACGAAGAAAAGTTTATCAATGGAACCCACACCTCAGCATAGGGGAACTTTCTCCTGGCAGCCCTAACTGCCCCTTGTAGCTGCTTAACTGAGGTCTCTCTTGCCTTCTGATTCCTGTGGTTAATGCCAAAGGACAACACAACTTTTTCCACAGTCACACTGCTTGTTGCCTTTTTCATTAATGCCTCTGCATGGCGAAAATTTGCCCCCGGATAACAGTCTATTTGTAGATCTGGAATGTCGTAGGGTGGCATCCTGGAGAGGTTGGAATCCCCTATTATCAGCCATTTGCGTCTAACGCTGAGACCCCAATCTATCATCTTACGCTCCGAGTTGACATGTCTTGTCACTCGTTGAAGCTGCTGTCTTGGAGTCATTGTCTCTTCAAATGATTCCCAGGCAGTATCATCTGCCTCCCCTGCTGCATAATGCACCTGGGCTTCTGTGATTTCCTCAACTGTTCCCACATTTTTGTCCAAGGAAGACGTTTGATTCTCTGTCCAAGGTGTGGAACCGAACAAATCCTCAATATCGTGGAGAGCAGAGCCTTCCGTAGGATCTTCCTGTCTTTCCGGTGGTGGAGGCATCTCCTCCCTCTCCTCTGCCAAGTCCAAGAATAAATCCTCTGTGAATACCACACCCCTACGTCTCCCATGCTGTCTTTGCTCCATAGCTTCCCCTTGTGGTGGACGTACATCCAAAATCTGGGGTGGTGTCTCTGGCACCAGTGGTACATCCTCCTCCACGGAGGTTCCAGCTTGTGCGGACTGTGAGGCTTGATTTTTCCTCTGATCGGCCCCTTCAGTCATTGTTGCCACCGTAGCTGTTGTGGCTGTAGTCTGATGTGGCCTACGGGTACCATCTCCAGTGTCACCACGTGGCTGATTGTCACCACTGCATCTGGCTGTAATCAGCGCTTCCGCATGATCGATGACCTCCTGGGTTAACCTTGTGAGGTTTCGTTTGGCCCATCTGACCGCCAGTTGAAATGGCTCCTTCCAGTCCTGCACCACAAGTTTGGAGATGTCTTCCAATAATTTCTCCAGACCCTCTTCATAATGTTCTTGCAGGATCTGTTGAGTGGTGTGACCCCAATTCTCCGCATTTCCCTTGATCATTTCCAGGGTCAGATCTGTAGGAGATGAAGGTCTTATCATCGTAGACAAAATGCCCACCATCTTGGCAATCATCTTGGGTGGCTCTTTCCCTGGCTTTGGAGCCACATTTTGGAGGTGATGCACCATTTTAATCAAGGCATGCATCTTGCTGGCAAGCTGCTTTAGTTGTGGGCCAGCTGGCAGCCGTTTAATTTGTTCGGACCCCGTAGACTGCGGAGGAAAAAATCTACGTGCCGGTCTACGGAAGTCTTGACGCACCACATCCGCGTACGATCTTGATTGTGGACCCCAATAACGGGAATTTGTGGGTGGAGGCACTGGCCGGTTAGGGATAGAAAAGTTATTCCGCCCCCCGTAGGGAACGGAAATAGCACTCGCCATCCACCCATCCCTACGGTCCTGGTACGGAGGGCGAGCCGGCCGGCGTCGCCCCCTCCGTTGGACCAGGATCCAATCACCCATAACGAGGGTGTACTTATCTCTTTTGTTATTTCTCTAAATTGTTTTTGTTGTTTTTGTTTTTATATATTTTTTTTATATTTTTTGTTTTTTTGTTAATTTTTAAGAAAAAATAAAAAAATAAAATATGTACTAAAATTAAAAGTAATAAACTGAAGAAGGTGTGTCCCGTAACACGACGTTTCGACTCTCACTGAGTCTTCTTCAGGTGATGGACACACAAAAAAACTATCTGTGTCTGGCTGGCAAGAGGTCTGCGTCTCATGAAGTCCAAAAGTGAAATGAGCCTCCCCTAAAGCTCCTCCCCTTTTATACCCTATTTTTTTGCTTGGTTTAAAAATTAGGTTTCATTTCTGTTTCAGAATCTTTTTAACCCTATATTCCCCTTTTAAAATGAATTGTCCTAACTAAAATGCAATTTTACTATAAATGTTTTTAATAATATCAACTATTACTGCTACTATATATACATTTGTAAGTATTTATGTATTCATATTTATTTATTTATTTATTTATTCTTATGTATTAATTTATTAAATAAAATTAGAAATCAATTTAAATATATAAATTAATTAAAAATAGCCAGAATTAGGGTTAAGTCTAGAATCTTAATTAGGGTTGGGTTTAGGGCCAGAATTAGGATAAGATTTAGAGCCAGAAATTAGGGTTGGGTTTAGGGCCAGAATTAGGGTTGGGTTTAGGGCTGAAATTAGGGTAAAGGTTAAGGTTAGGGGAAAGGACCAGGATAGGGATAAACTCCAATTGTATACCAAAATCTGGGTTGGGATTAGGGCCTATATTGGGGTTAGGTTGGGTTTAGGATCCAAATAAGGTTAAGGTTAAGTTTAGGGGATGCAACCAGGATAGGGATAGGGGAAAAGAAAACAAATGGGTTGGGATTAGGGCCTAAAAATTTGGGTTAGGTTGGGTTCAGAATCTAAGGTGAGGATCTGGGTTAAATTTGAAAATTAACATCCATGTGGGGATAAAGATGGGTTGAGATTAGGGCCTAAATTGGGGTGAAGGTTACTACCTCCAATAATACTCACCTATACCTCATATTCAAACCAAATGGTTCCCTTGTCCCTAATAAGTATATCCAATGTCTCTCAAACTTTTTCCTCTCAAAGTCAGTCCAATTGATATGTTTTTGGAGTCCAGCCATTCTGACAGAGTTCAAACCGTGGATCAAAAAATGTTTAACTAATGGTGTTTCCACTTCTCGTCTGTGTCTTATGTTGTACCTATGTTGGTACATCCTTGTAGATAATGAATTTTTAGTCTCCCCCACATACTTAATGCCACATTTGGCGCAAAATATGAGATAAATACAGTTTGTGGAGCGGGGGCTAAATCCTTGTGAAATCTTAATAATAGTTTTCTCCTTACTATTACGTATGAACTGTAAGTTGCAAAAATCCGCGTCCAATAATTGGCGCCTCTGCTGCGTTTGTAAGGATGGTAACTTAGCTCTTACTAGAACATCTTTCAAATTTTTGTTTCGCCTGTAGGCGGAAATTACTTTTGAATTTGGGATAACTCCCGGAATATCTATCAGCCTACCAAAATTATTCTTGACCTTTTGATTCATGATCAGGCTAGTACTTGAAAAGGTAGTAATTAGAGGAATTAAATTCCCATCATCCCTTTCCTTTCTTTGCTGAAAGGTTTTAAAACACTGCCTTAAAAATGACCTGGTATAACCTCTTTCATACAATGCTTTGAAAAGAATATGGACAGCTTCCATAAAAGTCTCTTGTCTGGTGCAAATTTTCTTAAATCTAAGAATTTGAGATTTCACTATGCCCCGAAAGGTATGCTGTGGATGAAAGCTGGTTCTGTGCAATAAGGCGTGTGTGTCAGTTTGTTTGAAAAATACTTTTATGTCTAATTTGTGAGTGTTTTGAAAATCTGGTCCTTTATAAACTGTGGTATCCAAGAAATCTATTGAATTTTCATGGATCTCCGCCTTAAGCTGAATTGAGGTATCATGGGAATTTAAAGCATCCAAAAATTGTTGGAACTCACTTGTAGAACCCGTCCAAATTCCCCAAATATCATCAAGAAAACGTAAATAATGAAATGGTTTGATATGGCATTGCCTAAAAACTTCCTCCTCCCAATTGGCCATGAAAATATTTGCATATGCTGGGGCAAATCTTTTCCCCATTGCCGTACCCTTAATTTGCAAATAAAATTCTCCATTGTAAACAAAATCATTCCTTGTTAAATTAATCTCTAACAGCTGCAATAATTCAGCATCTGGCCGTTTGGGATCGGGATACCTTGAAAAACATTTTTTTACGGCATTGATACCACTCAAAATATCTATATTAGTGTACAAACTAATCACATCCATAGAAAAGAAATAGGAATTGGACGGTATCTGCAAATTCTTAACAATCTGAATGAAATGATAGGTATCTTTTAAATAGGCAGGATGTCTATTAGACAGGGGATTCAAATAATAGTCAATATATTCAGCTGTGTAATAAGTCTCACTACCACAATCTGAGACTATTGGACGTCCAGGGGGAACCTCAAATGGAACGGTCCAACTTTTTGGGTCCTTATGTATTTTAGGTAAAACATAAAATCGTCTTTCTCGAGGCTGTGAAGTCCCTTTTAAGTATTTCCTCTGTTTTTCATTAATGAATTTCTTCTTTTTTAATGTATTTAAAATGTTGTCAATTAAAGGAATTGTCTCCATGAAAATGGGTTTGTCTAATTTTTTATAATACACTGTATCATTCAACTGTCGTTGTACTTCTAAATCATACTGTTCCCTACTTAATATTACCACGGTTGCCCCCTTGTCCGCCGGCTTAATTATAATGTGTTTAGCATTTTTTAATTCCTTGATAGCTTTAACCTCCTCTATTGTCAAGTTAAAATTCTCCTTAAATGATCTATAATATCTCTCCAGGAGATGTTTATCTTCCTCTATTAGATTAATAATTTCAATCGGAAGTTTATTTCGAGGAGGTGTCCAATTAGAATTCTCTGTGAAAGGAGGTATTTCTTTCTTATTTGAATTCCTAAAGTACCAAGCCAATTGGATTTTCCTATGATAGTTTTGTAAATCCCATTCTAATTGAATTTTCTGTTTCCTGCCTATATTTAAAGAAGGTACAAAAGTAAGACCCTTATTTAAAACATCAAATTGAGGTTTAGATAAAGAAAAGTTTTTAGCCAGAACCACAACATTCTTTGTGGAAACGGACTGTAGTCCCTCAACCCCCTCGTATATAGGACTTAGAGGGTGGTTAAGTTTAAAAGAACAACCCAATGTTCCAAGATTGCTCTGGCTGTCTTCTTAGTCCAATGGACATTGTCCTTTTCTGTATGAAATTCCCTATCTTCCAGTGCAGAGAGGCAGGGCATATTCCTCTCAATGTGACCGTTCAATGTTCTCAATGTCCGCTGTTCATCCCTGGCCAAGGAAGAAGAAAAGTTTATCAATGGAACCCAGACCTCAGCATAGGGGAACTTTCTCCTGGCAGCCCTGACTGCCCCTTGCAGCTGCTTAACTGAGGTCTCTCTTGCCTTCTGATTCCTGTGGTTAATGCCAAACGACAACACAACTTTTTCCACAGTCACACTGCTTGTTGCCTTTTTCATTAATGCCTCTGCATGGCGAAAATTTGCCCCCGGATAACAGTCTATTTGTAGATCTGGAATGTCGTAGGGTGGCATCCTGGAGAGGTTGGAATCCCCTATTATCAGCCATTTGCGTCTAACGCTGAGACCCCAATCTATCATCTTACGCTCCGAGTTGACATGTCTTGTCACTCGTTGAAGCTGCTGTCTTGGAGTCATTGTCTCTTCAAATGATTCCCAGGCAGTATCATCTGCCTCCCCTGCTGCATGATGCACTTGGGCTTCTATGATTTCCTCAACTGTTCCCACATTTTTGTCCAAGGAAGACGTTTGATTCTCTGTCCAAGGTGTGGAACCGAACAAATCCTCAATATCCTGGAGAGCACAGCCTTCCGTAGGTTCTTCCTGTCTTTCCAGTGGTGGAGGCATCTCCTCCCTCTCCTCTGCTAAGTCCAGGAATAAATCCTCTGTGAATACCACACCCCTACGTCTCCCATGCTGTCTTTGCTCCATAGCTTCCCCTTGTGGTGGACGTGCATCCAAAATCTGGGGTGGTGTCTCTGGCACCAGTGGTACATCCTCCTCCGCGGAAGTTCCAGCTTGTGCGGACTGTGAGGCTTGATTTGTCCTCTGGTCAGCCCCTTCAGTCATCGTTGCCACCGTAGCTGTTGTGGCTGTAGTCTGATGTGGCCTATGGGTACCATCTCCAGTGTCACCACGTGGCTGATTGTCACCACTGCATCTGGCTGTAATCAGCGCTTCCGCATGATCGATGACCTCCTGGGTTAACCTTGCGAGGTTTCGTTTGGCCCATCTGACCGCCAGTTGAAATGGCTCCTTCCAGTCCTGCACCACAAGTTTGGAGATGTCTTCCAATAATTTCTCCAGACCCTCTTCATAATGTTCTTGCAGGATCTGTTGAGTGGTGTGACCCCAATTCTCCGCATTTCCCTTGATCATTTCCAGGGTCAGATCCGTAGGAGATGAAGGTCTTATCATTGTAGACAAAATGGCCACCATCTTGGCAATCATCTTGGGTGGCTCTTTCCCTGGCTTTGGAGCCACATTTTGGAGGTGATGCACCATTTTAATCAAGGCATGCATCTTGCTGGCAAGCTGCTTTAATTGTGGGCCAGCTGGCAGCCGTTTAATTTGTTCGGACCCCGTAGATTGCGGAGGAAAAAATCTACGTACCGGTGTACGGAAGTCTTGGCGCACCACATCCGCGTACGATCTTGATTGTGGACCCCAATAACGGGAGTTTGTGGGTGGAGGCACTGGCCGGTTAGGGATACGAAAGTTATTCCGTCCCCCGTAGGGAACGGAAGTAGCACTCGCCATCCACCCATCCCTGCGGTCCTGATACGGAGGGCGAGCCGGCCGGCGTCGCCCCCTTCGTTGGACCAGGATCCAGTCACCCATGAAAAGGGTGTAGTTATCTCTTTTGTTATTCCTCTAAAATTTTTTTTGTTTTTTGTTTTTATTAATGTTTTTGGATTTTTTGTTTTTGTTAAATTTTTAAGAAAAATCAAAAATCAAAATATGTACTAAAATAAAAACTAATCAACTAAAGAAGGTGTGTCCCACAACGTTTCGACTCTAGCTGAGTCTTCTTCAGGTGATGGACACACAAAAAAAACTATCTGTGTCTGGCTGGCAAGAGGTCTGCGTCTCATGAAGTCCAAAAGTGAAATGAGCCTCCCCTAAAGCTCCTCCCCTTTTATACCCTATTTTTTTGCTTGGTTTAAAAATTAGGTTTCATTTCTGTTTCAGAATCTTTTTAACCCTATATTCCCCTTTTAAAATGAATTGTCCTAACTAAAATGCAATTTTACTATAAATGTTTTTAATAATATCAACTATTACTGCTACTATATATACATTTGTAAGTATTTATGTATTCATATTTATTTATTTATTTATTTATTCTTATGTATTAATTTATTAAATAAAATTAGAAATCAATTTAAATATATAAATTAATTAAAAATAGCCAGAATTAGGGTTAAGTCTAGAATCTTAATTAGGGTTGGGTTTAGGGCCAGAATTAGGATAAGATTTAGAGCCAGAAATTAGGGTTGGGTTTAGGGCCAGAATTAGGGTTGGGTTTAGGGCTGAAATTAGGGTAAAGGTTAAGGTTAGGGGAAAGGACCAGGATAGGGATAAACTCCAATTGTATACCAAAATCTGGGTTGGGATTAGGGCCTATATTGGGGTTAGGTTGGGTTTAGGATCCAAATAAGGTTAAGGTTAAGTTTAGGGGATGCAACCAGGATAGGGATAGGGGAAAAGAAAACAAATGGGTTGGGATTAGGGCCTAAAAATTTGGGTTAGGTTGGGTTCAGAATCTAAGGTGAGGATCTGGGTTAAATTTGAAAATTAACATCCATGTGGGGATAAAGATGGGTTGAGATTAGGGCCTAAATTGGGGTGAAGGTTACTACCTCCAATAATACTCACCTATACCTCATATTCAAACCAAATGGTTCCCTTGTCCCTAATAAGTATATCCAATGTCTCTCAAACTTTTTCCTCTCAAAGTCAGTCCAATTGATATGTTTTTGGAGTCCAGCCATTCTGACAGAGTTCAAACCGTGGATCAAAAAATGTTTAACTAATGGTGTTTCCACTTCTCGTCTGTGTCTTATGTTGTACCTATGTTGGTACATCCTTGTAGATAATGAATTTTTAGTCTCCCCCACATACTTAATGCCACATTTGGCGCAAAATATGAGATAAATACAGTTTGTGGAGCGGGGGCTAAATCCTTGTGAAATCTTAATAATAGTTTTCTCCTTACTATTACGTATGAACTGTAAGTTGCAAAAATCCGCGTCCAATAATTGGCGCCTCTGCTGCGTTTGTAAGGATGGTAACTTAGCTCTTACTAGAACATCTTTCAAATTTTTGTTTCGCCTGTAGGCGGAAATTACTTTTGAATTTGGGATAACTCCCGGAATATCTATCAGCCTACCAAAATTATTCTTGACCTTTTGATTCATGATCAGGCTAGTACTTGAAAAGGTAGTAATTAGAGGAATTAAATTCCCATCATCCCTTTCCTTTCTTTGCTGAAAGGTTTTAAAACACTGCCTTAAAAATGACCTGGTATAACCTCTTTCATACAATGCTTTGAAAAGAATATGGACAGCTTCCATAAAAGTCTCTTGTCTGGTGCAAATTTTCTTAAATCTAAGAATTTGAGATTTCACTATGCCCCGAAAGGTATGCTGTGGATGAAAGCTGGTTCTGTGCAATAAGGCGTGTGTGTCAGTTTGTTTGAAAAATACTTTTATGTCTAATTTGTGAGTGTTTTGAAAATCTGGTCCTTTATAAACTGTGGTATCCAAGAAATCTATTGAATTTTCATGGATCTCCGCCTTAAGCTGAATTGAGGTATCATGGGAATTTAAAGCATCCAAAAATTGTTGGAACTCACTTGTAGAACCCGTCCAAATTCCCCAAATATCATCAAGAAAACGTAAATAATGAAATGGTTTGATATGGCATTGCCTAAAAACTTCCTCCTCCCAATTGGCCATGAAAATATTTGCATATGCTGGGGCAAATCTTTTCCCCATTGCCGTACCCTTAATTTGCAAATAAAATTCTCCATTGTAAACAAAATCATTCCTTGTTAAATTAATCTCTAACAGCTGCAATAATTCAGCATCTGGCCGTTTGGGATCGGGATACCTTGAAAAACATTTTTTTACGGCATTGATACCACTCAAAATATCTATATTAGTGTACAAACTAATCACATCCATAGAAAAGAAATAGGAATTGGACGGTATCTGCAAATTCTTAACAATCTGAATGAAATGATAGGTATCTTTTAAATAGGCAGGATGTCTATTAGACAGGGGATTCAAATAATAGTCAATATATTCAGCTGTGTAATAAGTCTCACTACCACAATCTGAGACTATTGGACGTCCAGGGGGAACCTCAAATGGAACGGTCCAACTTTTTGGGTCCTTATGTATTTTAGGTAAAACATAAAATCGTCTTTCTCGAGGCTGTGAAGTCCCTTTTAAGTATTTCCTCTGTTTTTCATTAATGAATTTCTTCTTTTTTAATGTATTTAAAATGTTGTCAATTAAAGGAATTGTCTCCATGAAAATGGGTTTGTCTAATTTTTTATAATACACTGTATCATTCAACTGTCGTTGTACTTCTAAATCATACTGTTCCCTACTTAATATTACCACGGTTGCCCCCTTGTCCGCCGGCTTAATTATAATGTGTTTAGCATTTTTTAATTCCTTGATAGCTTTAACCTCCTCTATTGTCAAGTTAAAATTCTCCTTAAATGATCTATAATATCTCTCCAGGAGATGTTTATCTTCCTCTATTAGATTAATAATTTCAATCGGAAGTTTATTTCGAGGAGGTGTCCAATTAGAATTCTCTGTGAAAGGAGGTATTTCTTTCTTATTTGAATTCCTAAAGTACCAAGCCAATTGGATTTTCCTATGATAGTTTTGTAAATCCCATTCTAATTGAATTTTCTGTTTCCTGCCTATATTTAAAGAAGGTACAAAAGTAAGACCCTTATTTAAAACATCAAATTGAGGTTTAGATAAAGAAAAGTTTTTAGCCAGAACCACAACATTCTTTGTGGAAACGGACTGTAGTCCCTCAACCCCCTCGTATATAGGACTTAGAGGGTGGTTAAGTTTAAAAGAACAACCCAATGTTCCAAGATTGCTCTGGCTGTCTTCTTAGTCCAATGGACATTGTCCTTTTCTGTATGAAATTCCCTATCTTCCAGTGCAGAGAGGCAGGGCATATTCCTCTCAATGTGACCGTTCAATGTTCTCAATGTCCGCTGTTCATCCCTGGCCAAGGAAGAAGAAAAGTTTATCAATGGAACCCAGACCTCAGCATAGGGGAACTTTCTCCTGGCAGCCCTGACTGCCCCTTGCAGCTGCTTAACTGAGGTCTCTCTTGCCTTCTGATTCCTGTGGTTAATGCCAAACGACAACACAACTTTTTCCACAGTCACACTGCTTGTTGCCTTTTTCATTAATGCCTCTGCATGGCGAAAATTTGCCCCCGGATAACAGTCTATTTGTAGATCTGGAATGTCGTAGGGTGGCATCCTGGAGAGGTTGGAATCCCCTATTATCAGCCATTTGCGTCTAACGCTGAGACCCCAATCTATCATCTTACGCTCCGAGTTGACATGTCTTGTCACTCGTTGAAGCTGCTGTCTTGGAGTCATTGTCTCTTCAAATGATTCCCAGGCAGTATCATCTGCCTCCCCTGCTGCATGATGCACTTGGGCTTCTATGATTTCCTCAACTGTTCCCACATTTTTGTCCAAGGAAGACGTTTGATTCTCTGTCCAAGGTGTGGAACCGAACAAATCCTCAATATCCTGGAGAGCACAGCCTTCCGTAGGTTCTTCCTGTCTTTCCAGTGGTGGAGGCATCTCCTCCCTCTCCTCTGCTAAGTCCAGGAATAAATCCTCTGTGAATACCACACCCCTACGTCTCCCATGCTGTCTTTGCTCCATAGCTTCCCCTTGTGGTGGACGTGCATCCAAAATCTGGGGTGGTGTCTCTGGCACCAGTGGTACATCCTCCTCCGCGGAAGTTCCAGCTTGTGCGGACTGTGAGGCTTGATTTGTCCTCTGGTCAGCCCCTTCAGTCATCGTTGCCACCGTAGCTGTTGTGGCTGTAGTCTGATGTGGCCTATGGGTACCATCTCCAGTGTCACCACGTGGCTGATTGTCACCACTGCATCTGGCTGTAATCAGCGCTTCCGCATGATCGATGACCTCCTGGGTTAACCTTGCGAGGTTTCGTTTGGCCCATCTGACCGCCAGTTGAAATGGCTCCTTCCAGTCCTGCACCACAAGTTTGGAGATGTCTTCCAATAATTTCTCCAGACCCTCTTCATAATGTTCTTGCAGGATCTGTTGAGTGGTGTGACCCCAATTCTCCGCATTTCCCTTGATCATTTCCAGGGTCAGATCCGTAGGAGATGAAGGTCTTATCATTGTAGACAAAATGGCCACCATCTTGGCAATCATCTTGGGTGGCTCTTTCCCTGGCTTTGGAGCCACATTTTGGAGGTGATGCACCATTTTAATCAAGGCATGCATCTTGCTGGCAAGCTGCTTTAATTGTGGGCCAGCTGGCAGCCGTTTAATTTGTTCGGACCCCGTAGATTGCGGAGGAAAAAATCTACGTACCGGTGTACGGAAGTCTTGGCGCACCACATCCGCGTACGATCTTGATTGTGGACCCCAATAACGGGAGTTTGTGGGTGGAGGCACTGGCCGGTTAGGGATACGAAAGTTATTCCGTCCCCCGTAGGGAACGGAAGTAGCACTCGCCATCCACCCATCCCTGCGGTCCTGATACGGAGGGCGAGCCGGCCGGCGTCGCCCCCTTCGTTGGACCAGGATCCAGTCACCCATGAAAAGGGTGTAGTTATCTCTTTTGTTATTCCTCTAAAATTTTTTTTGTTTTTTGTTTTTATTAATGTTTTTGGATTTTTTGTTTTTGTTAAATTTTTAAGAAAAATCAAAAATCAAAATATGTACTAAAATAAAAACTAATCAACTAAAGAAGGTGTGTCCCACAACGTTTCGACTCTAGCTGAGTCTTCTTCAGGTGATGGACACACAAAAAAACTATCTGTGTCTGGCTGGCAAGAGGTCTGCGTCTCATGAAGTCCAAAAGTGAAATGAGCCTCCCCTAAAGCTCCTCCCCTTTTATACCCTATTTTTTTGCTTGGTTTAAAAATTAGGTTTCATTTCTGTTTCAGAATCTTTTTAACCCTATATTCCCCTTTTAAAATGAATTGTACTAACTAAAATGCAATTTTTACTATAAATGTTTTTAATAATATCAACTATTACTGCTACTATATATACATTTGTAAGTATTTATGTATTCATATTTATTTATTTATTTATTTATTCTTATGTATTAATTTATTAAATAAAATTAGAAATCAATTTAAATATATAAATTAATTAAAAATAGCCAGAATTAGGGTTAAGTCTAGAATCTTAATTAGGGTTGGGTTTAGGGCCAGAATTAGGATAAGATTTAGAGCCAGAAATTAGGGTTGGGTTTAGGGCCAGAATTAGGGTTGGGTTTAGGGCTGAAATTAGGGTAAAGGTTAAGGTTAGGGGAAAGGACCAGGATAGGGATAAACTCCAATTGTATACCAAAATCTGGGTTGGGATTAGGGCCTATATTGGGGTTAGGTTGGGTTTAGGATCCAAATAAGGTTAAGGTTAAGTTTAGGGGATGCAACCAGGATAGGGATAGGGAAAAGAAAACAAATGGGTTGGGATTAGGGCCTAAAAATTTGGGTTAGGTTGGGTTCAGAATCTAAGGTGAGGATCTGGGTTAAATTTGAAATTAACATCCATGTGGGGATAAAGATGGGTTGAGATTAGGGCCTAAATTGGGGTGAAGGTTACTACCTCCAATAATACTCACCTATACCTCATATTCAAACCAAATGGTTCCCTTGTCCCTAATAAGTATATCCAATGTCTCTCAAACTTTTTCCTCTCAAAGTCAGTCCAATTGATATGTTTTTGGAGTCCAGCCATTCTGACAGAGTTCAAACCGTGGATCAAAAAATGTTTAACTAATGGTGTTTCCACTTCTCGTCTGTGTCTTATGTTGTACCTATGTTGGTACATCCTTGTAGATAATGAATTTTTAGTCTCCCCCACATACTTAATGCACATTTGGCGCAAAATATGAGATAAATACAGTTTGTGGAGCGGGGGCTAAATCCTTGTGAAATCTTAATAATAGTTTTCTCCTTACTATTACGTATGAACTGTAAGTTGCAAAAATCCGCGTCCAATAATTGGCGCCTCTGCTGCGTTTGTAAGGATGGTAACTTAGCTCTTACTAGAACATCTTTCAAATTTTTGTTTCGCCTGTAGGCGGAAATTACTTTTGAATTTGGGATAACTCCCGGAATATCTATCAGCCTACCAAAATTATTCTTGACCTTTTGATTCATGATCAGGCTAGTACTTGAAAAGGTAGTAATTAGAGGAATTAAATTCCCATCATCCCTTTCCTTTCTTTGCTGAAAGGTTTTAAAACACTGCCTTAAAAATGACCTGGTATAACCTCTTTCATACAATGCTTTGAAAAGAATATGGACAGCTTCCATAAAAGTCTCTTGTCTGGTGCAAATTTTCTTAAATCTAAGAATTTGAGATTTCACTATGCCCCGAAAGGTATGCTGTGGATGAAAGCTGGTTCTGTGCAATAAGGCGTGTGTGTCAGTTTGTTTGAAAAATACTTTTATGTCTAATTTGTGAGTGTTTTGAAAATCTGGTCCTTTATAAACTGTGGTATCCAAGAAATCTATTGAATTTTCATGGATCTCCGCCTTAAGCTGAATTGAGGTATCATGGGAATTTAAAGCATCCAAAAATTGTTGGAACTCACTTGTAGAAACCCGTCCAAATTCCCCAAATATCATCAAGAAAACGTAAATAATGAAATGGTTTGATATGGCATTGCCTAAAAACTTCTCCTCCCAATTGGCCATGAAAATATTTGCATATGCTGGGGCAAATCTTTTCCCCATTGCCGTACCCTTAATTTGCAAATAAAATTCTCCATTGTAAACAAAATCATTCCTTGTTAAATTAATCTCTAACAGCTGCAATAATTCAGCATCTGGCCGTTTGGGATCGGGATACCTTGAAAAACATTTTTTTACGGCATTGATACCACTCAAAATATCTATATTAGTGTACAAACTAATCACATCCATAGAAAAGAAATAGGAATTGGACGGTATCTGCAAATTCTTAACAATCTGAATGAAATGATAGGTATCTTTTAAATAGGCAGGATGTCTATTAGACAGGGGATTCAAATAATAGTCAATATATTCAGCTGTGTAATAAGTCTCACTACCACAATCTGAGACTATTGGACGTCCAGGGGGAACCTCAAATGGAACGGTCCAACTTTTTGGGTCCTTATGTATTTTAGGTAAAACATAAAATCGTCTTTCTCGAGGCTGTGAAGTCCCTTTTAAGTATTTCCTCTGTTTTTCATTAATGAATTTCTTCTTTTTTAATGTATTTAAAATGTTGTCAATTAAAGGAATTGTCTCCATGAAAATGGGTTTGTCTAATTTTTTATAATACACTGTATCATTCAACTGTCGTTGTACTTCTAAATCATACTGTTCCCTACTTAATATTACCACGGTTGCCCCCTTGTCCGCCGGCTTAATTATAATGTGTTTAGCATTTTTTAATTCCTTGATAGCTTTAACCTCCTCTATTGTCAAGTTAAAATTCTCCTTAAATGATCTATAATATCTCTCCAGGAGATGTTTATCTTCCTCTATTAGATTAATAATTTCAATCGGAAGTTTATTTCGAGGAGGTGTCCAATTAGAATTCTCTGTGAAAGGAGGTATTTCTTTCTTATTTGAATTCCTAAAGTACCAAGCCAATTGGATTTTCCTATGATAGTTTTGTAAATCCCATTCTAATTGAATTTTCTGTTTCCTGCCTATATTTAAAGAAGGTACAAAAGTAAGACCCTTATTTAAAACATCAAATTGAGGTTTAGATAAAGAAAAGTTTTTAGCCAGAACCACAACATTCTTTGTGGAAACGGACTGTAGTCCCTCAACCCCCTCGTATATAGGACTTAGAGGGTGGTTAAGTTTAAAAGAACAACCCAATGTTCCAAGATTGCTCTGGGCTGTCTTCTTAGTCCAATGGACATTGTCCTTTTTCTGTATGAAATTCCCTATCTTCCAGTGCAGAGAGGCAGGGCATATTCCTCTCAATGTGACCGTTCATGTTCTCAATGTCCGCTGTTCATCCCTGGCCAAGGAAGAAGAAAAGTTTATCAATGGAACCCAGACCTCAGCATAGGGGAACTTTCTCCTGGCAGCCCTGACAGCCCCTTGCAGCTGCTTAACTGAGGTCTCTCTTGCCTTCTGATTCCTGTGGTTAATGCAAACGACAACACAACTTTTTCCACAGTACACTGCTTGTTGCCTTTTTTCATTAATGCCTCTGCATGGCGAAAATTTGCCCCCGGATAACAGTCTATTTGTAGATCTGGAATGTCGTAGGGTGGCATCCTGGAGAGGTTGGAATCCCCTATTATCAGCCATTTGCGTCTAACGCTGAGACCCCAATCTATCATCTTGCGCTCCGAGTTGACATGTCTTGTCACTCGTTGAAGCTGCAGTCTTGGAGTCATTGTCTCTTCAAATGATTCCCAGGCAGTATCATCTGCCTCCCTGCTGCATGATGCACTTGGGCTTCTATTGATTTCTCAACTGTTCCCACATTTTTGTCCAAGGAAGACGTTTGATTCTCTGTCCAGGTGTGGAACCGAACAAATCCTCAATATCCTGGAGAGCACAGGCCTTCCGTAGGTCTTCTGTCTTTCCAGTGGTGGAGCATCTCCTCCCTCTCCTCTGCTAAGTCCAGAATAAATCCTCTGTGAATACCACACCCCTACGTCTCCCATGCTGATCTTTGCTCCCATAGCTTCCCCTTGTGGTGGACGTGCAGTCCAAAAATCTGGGGTGGTGTCTCTGGCACCAGTGGTACATCCTCCTCCGCGGAAGTTCCAGCTTGTGCGGACTGTGAGGCTTGATTTGTCCTCTGGTCAGCCCCTTCAGTCATCGTTGCCACCGTAGCTGTTGTGGCTGTAGTCTGATGTGGCCTATGGGTACCATCTCCAGTGTCACCACGTGGCTGATTGTCACCACTGCATCTGGCTGTAATCAGCGCTTCCGCATGATCGATGACCTCCTGGGTTAACCTTGCGAGGTTTCGTTTGGCCCATCTGACCGCCAGTTGAAATGGCTCCTTCCAGTCCTGCACCACAAGTTTGGAGATGTCTTCCAATAATTTCTCCCAGACCCTCTTCATAATGTTCTTGCAGGATCTGTTGAGTGGTGTGACCCCAATTCTCCGCATTTCCCTTTATCATTTCCAGGGTCAGATCCGTAGGAGATGAAGGTCTTATCATTGTAGACAAAATGGCCACCATCTTGGCAATCATCTTGGGTGGCTCTTTCCTGCTTTGGAGCCACATTTTGGAGGTGATGCACCATTTTAATCAAGGCATGCATCTTGCTGGCAAGCTGCTTTAATTGTGGGCCAGCTGGCAGCCGTTTAATATGTTCGGACCCCGTAGATTGCGGAGGAAAAAATCTACGTACCGGTGTACGGAAGTCTTGGCGCACCACATCCGCGTACGATCTTGATTGTGGACCCCAATAACGGGAGATTGTGGGTGGAGGCACTGGCCGGTTAGGGATACGAAAGTTATTCCGCCCCCCGTAGGGAACGGAAGTAGCACTCGCCATCCACCATCCCTGCGGTCCTGATACGGAGGGCGAGCCGGCCGGCGTCGCCCCCTTCGTTGGACCAGGATCCAGTCACCCATGAAAAGGGTGTAGTTATCTCTTTTGTTATTCCTCTAAATTTTTTTTGTTTTTTGTTTTTTATTATGTTTTTGGATATTTTTGTTTTTGTTAAATTTTTAAGAAAAAAAAAAATCAAAATATGTACTAAAATAAAAACTAATCAACTAAAGAAGGTGTGTCCCAACGTTTCGACTCTAGCTGAGTCTTCTTCAGTGATGGACACACAAAAAAAACTATCTGTGTCTGGCTGGCAGAGGTCTGCGTCTCATGAAGTCCAAAAGTGAAATGAGCCTCCCCTAAAGCTCCTCCCCTTTTATACCCTTTTTTTGCTTGGTTTAAAAATTAGGTTTCATTTCTGTTCAGAATCTTTTTAACCCTATATTCCCCTTTAAATGAATTGTCCTAACTAAAATGCAATTTTACTATAATGTTTTTAATAATATCAACTATTACTGCTACTTTATATACATTTGTAAGTATTTATGTATTTATTTTTATTTATTTATATATTTATTCTTATGTATTAATTTATTAAATAAAATTAGAAATCAATTTAAATATATAAATTAATTAAAAATAGCCAGAATTAGGGTTAAGTCTAGAATCTTAATTAGGGTTGGGTTAGGGCCAGAATTAGGATAAGATTTAGAGCCAGAATTAGGGTTGGGTTTAGGGCCAAGTATTAGGGTTGGGTTTAGGGCTGAAATTAGGGTAAAGGTTAAGGTTAGGGGAAAAGGACCAGGATAGGGATAAACTCCAATTGTATAACAAATCTGGGTTGGGATTAGGGCTATATTGGGGTTAGGTTGGGTTTAGGATCCAATAAGGTTAAGGTTAAGTTTTAGGGATGCAACCAGGATAGGGATAGAGGAAAGAAACAAATGGGTTGGGATTGGCCTAAAAATTTGGGTTAGGTTGGGTCAGAATCTAAGGTGAGGATTCGGGTTAAATTTGAAAATTTAAATCCATGTGGGGATAAAGATGGTTGAGATATGGGCCTAAATTGGGGTGAAGGTTACTACCTCCAATAATACTCACCTTACCTCATATTCAAACCAATGGTTCCCTTGTCCCTAATAAGTATATCCAATGTCTCTCAAACTTTTTCCTCTCAAAGTCAGTCCAATTGATATGTTTTTGGAGTCCAGCCATTCTGACAGAGTTCAAAACGTGGATCAAAAAATGTTTAACTAATGGTGTTTCCACTTCTCGTCTGTGTCTTATGTTGTACCTATGTTGGTACATTTTGTAGATAATGAATTTTTAGTTCTCCCCCACATACTTAATGCCACATTTGGCGCAAAATATGAGATTAATACAGTTTGTGGAGCGGGGGCTAAATCCTTGTGAAATCTTAATAATAGTTTTCTCCCTTACTATTACGTTGAACTGAAAAGTTGCAAAAATCCGCGTCCAATAATTTGGGCGCATCTGCTGCGTTTGTAAGGATGGTAACTTAGCTTTACTAGAACATCTTTCAAATTTTTGTTTCGCCTGTAGGCGGAAATTACTTTTGAATTTGGGATAACTCCGGAATATCTATCAGCCTACCAAAATTATTCTTGACTTTTGATTCATGATCAGGCTAGTACTTGAAAAGGTAGTAATTAGAGGAATTAAATTCCCATCATCCCTTTCCTTTCTTTGCTGAAGGTTTTAAACACTGCCTTAAAAATGACCTGGTATAACCTCTTTCATACAATGCTTTGAAAAGAATATGGACAGCTTCCATAAAAGTCTCTTGTCTGGTGCAAAATTTTCTTAAATCTAGAATTTGAGATTTCACTATGCCCCGAAAGGTATGCTGTGGATGAAAGCTGGTTCTGTGCAATAAGGCGTGTGTGTCAGTTTGTTTGAAAAATACTTTTATGTCTAATTTGTGAGTGTTTTGAAAATCTGGTCCTTTATAAACTGTGGTATCAAGAAATCTATTGAATTTTCATGGATCTCCGCCTTAAGCTGAATGAGGTATCATGGGAATTTAAAGCATCCAAAATATTGTTGGAACTCACTTGTAGAACCCGTCCAAATTCCCCAAATATCATCAAGAAACGTAATATAATGAAATGGTTTGATATGGCATTGCCTAAAAACTTCCTCCTCCCAATTGGCCATGAAAATATTTGCATATGCTGGGGCAAATCTTTTCCCCATTGCCGTACCCTTAATTTGCAAATAAAATTCTCCATTGTAAACAAAATCATTCCTTGTTAAATTAATCTCTAACAGCTGCAATAATTCAGCATCTGGCCGTTTGGGGATCGGGATACCTTGAAAAAACATTTTTTTACGGCATTGATACCACTATCAAAATATCTATTATTAGTGTATCAAATAATACACACATCCATAGAAAAGAAATAGGAATTGGACGGTATCTGCAAATTCTTAACAATCTGAATGAAATGATAGGTATCTTTTAATAGGCAGGATGTCTATTAGACAGGGGATTCAAATAATAGTCAATTATATTCAGCTGTGTAAAGTCTCACTACACAATCTGAGGACTATTGGACGTCCAGGGGGAACCTCAATTGGAACGGTCCAACTTTTTGGGTCCTTATGTATTTTAGGGTAAAACATAAAATCGTCTTTCTCGAGGCTGTGAAGTCACACTTTTAAGTTTTATTCTCCTCGTTTTTCATTAATGAATTTCTTCTTTTTTAATGTATTTAAAATGTTGTCAATTAAAGGATTGTCTACCATGAAAATGGGTTTGTCTAATTTTTTTATAATACACTGTATCACATT
>NC_051054.1:0-217500 GCF_904848185.1 Acanthopagrus latus
ATTTCCACTTGAATCCCCTGTCCGTCAGACATCCAGCTTATGTGAAAGACACTTATCACTTTATTGAAATGGTCAAAACCTTCCAGATTCCTGCAAATTCCTTTTTCTTCTCCATGGATGTGGACGCCCTGTACACAAACATCGACATACAATCAGGCATAGATTCAATCAAGAAAATATTTAAAAAGTACCCTGACCCCAACAGGCCCGATGACGAGCTGCTCCAGCTCCTCGACATTAGCTTAAGGCGAAACGACTTTGTGTTCAATGAGAAGTACTATCTGCAGATTAAAGGCACAGCCATGGGAAAGAAATTTGCTCCCGCCTATGCGAACATCTTCATGGCGAACTGGGAGGAGGAAGTGTTGGTGAAATGTCATAACAAACCCATGCATTATCTCAGATACCTGGATGACATCTGGGAATTTGGACAGGCTCGCAGGATGAATTCAATCAATTTTTAACCATCCTCAACTCACACGATCCATCAATTCAATTAAAGCATGAAATCAGTCAAGAATCAATCAATTTCTTAGATACCACAGTGTACAAGGCCCCAGGGTTCAAGGATAACGAGCAATTGCAGATTAAAGTCTATTTTAAGAAAACAGATACTCATGCGTTATTGTTTAAGACCAGCTTTCACCCCGCTCACACCTTTAAGGGCATTGTCAAATCTCAGCTGTTAAGGTTCAGCCGGATCTGCACCCGGCAGGATGACTTCCTGGAGGCCGTGAGGCTCCTCTTCAAGGCGCTGAGGGAGAGAGGGTATTCACGACCATTCCTGAGGCGCTGCCTAAAAACATTTCGGGTTACAAAGGAGAAAGAGGATGACAAAACGATAATACCCCTCATTACTTCATTTTCATCAATAGGCAGGCAATTACATGCTAGGTGGAAGGCAAATTATCAGGAGTGTATCGCGGATCAGGGCATCCTCCCGGACTGTAAGGTCATTTCGGCCTACAGACGACAGAAAAACCTGAAGGATATGCTTGTTAGGGCAAAGTTAAGGCCGCTGCGACAACAACAAAAGAGGCTGCTGGAAAATTATTTCATTAACAAAACATACATTCAGAACAACAGAACAAAAACAGTGTTCAAGATCACACAGAAATTCAGTCCGCGATCTGCAAATTGTGTGTATGTGATGATCTGTGCAAAATGTGGAATACAGTACGTGGGTGAGACAAGTAATCCTTTATTCACACGGATGTTACAACACACGTACAACATTAGGAACAAGAGGGACACCAGTACTCCCCTGGTCCGACACTTCCTGTCACATGGTCTGGCATCCGTCAGGGTGGCCGGCCTGCAGGGAAACTGTACATGGAGCAGAGTGGAGAGGAAAAAAGCTGAAAGAAAATGGATATACTGGTTGAATACAAAAGAGCCATTTGGCCTGAATGTGAAGAATAATTAACTGAAGCTTGAGGGCAGTGCCACCTTGTGGCCATGACAGGGTACTACATGCTTAGACACAGAGGCCTCGGCCCTGTGATGCCTAACCCCAACCAGATAGTGCAGGGAGGGAGAGGATTTAGGAGACTTGATGCCTAAACCCAAGGTCTCTGGCCTTTATGTCTGACTTCGACCTTTGACATTTCCTTCTTAGTCTAACCTCGCCCTGAGGGTATTCCTTACCTCAACCTCAGTCGAGTTCTGGCCTGACCCCAACCACTCTTACCCCTTTAAAGCCTAAAACCCCCCATTAACTTATACCTATATTATTTATTAAATATATATCATCCTAGTGGATGGCCCTAGGAGATCCTAATACATTATAGAAGCCCTGAGCAAAAAAAGAGCTTTAATGCATACAGATTTAGGTCTGCTAATAAAGACCTAGTGATATAAATAAATAAATAATAGACAGATGGATAGAGGATGAAAGTATACTCGTTAAGGCAGCTATTCTGTACACATTGTTTACAATTAGGAACAATACACAACTCCATACTTACCTTAAAGGACCAATACACACTAAATACTTACCTGGGAATGACCAAATCACCAAAATACTTACCTGTAGAAGACTGGGACTAACTAAATATATACCTTATACACATTATTGACAATTATAAACAACAAACAAACTCCATACTTACCTTAAAGGACCAATACGCATGAAATACTTACCTGGAAAGGACGAAACCGCCGAGATACTTACCTGTAGAAGACTGGGACTAACTGAATACATATCTGAAACACATTATTGACAATTGGAAACAACAAACAAACTCCATACTTACCTTAAAGGACCAATACGCACTAAATACTTACCTGGAAAGGACGATACCGCCAAAATACTTACCTGTAGAAGACTGGGATGAACAAAATACATATCTCATACACATTATTGACAATAAGAAACAACAAACAAACTCCATACTCACCTTAAAGGACCAATACGTATCAAATACTTACCTGGAAAGGACGAAACCATTAAAATACTTACCTGTACACTATTACAAACCGAATGAAATACCTACCTGATACACCTGGATGACAATAAGGAAAAACAAACAACCGTATACTAATTTAAAGGACCAATACACACTAAAATACTTACCGGACGGAGCCTAAACCACCTAGATACTTACCTGTACAGGACTAAAACTAACGAAAGACCTACCTGACATACTTACCTGCAATGTGGAAGCCTGACTAACGATATACTTACCTTAATGACTGCGATCAACTAAATTCTTACCTGAAAAACAAGGAAAACAAGAGGAAAACGATTAATTCTTATACTTCTATGCATAGTGGACAGGATCTCTTAGGGAATTAGGTTTAAACTAGTTCTATTTTTTAGCACTATTTTGTATGATTTAACCACATTTCTTCAATAAGTTGGTTTTTTAAGTTAAACAGGACATTTTTCTTATGATTTTACAGGATCTGAACAGAAAAAAACAACAGAAAAACCAGGAAGTTTACTTACCTCATGGCCAAAGCTGTAGAGCTCTCCTCTGCAGGATCCGTAGCAGAGGGGAGGGCCTACTTGCGTAGAGTCCCGGGGGAGGGTATAAAAGGAGGCAGCAGCAGCAGAGGCAGTCACTCCTGCTCTGGCCTTGAAACAGTGAGGATCTCTGTCAGTCAGTGGAACAAACAGCTCTCTATTTTCTTAATATTTACTTCATTATTAGTGTGCTTGGCCTGAAGAAGACCTGAAACAGGTCGAAACGTCGCCGGGTAGCACACTATTTTTTGTTTTCTGCAGCAGCTCAAATTGAGTTGTTTTTTCTTTTAGAAACACTTGGTTTGTTTTGCCCCTTTCACTTTCTTTGTTTTCTTCTTACTCCTTACTGTCTTTTCCTTGTCTATATATCTGTTAAATAAAAATATAGCTCCTTATTATCGCATACTGTCTCACAAGCAGACTAGTTTATTATTATATTATATATATCTACCTAGATCAACCCTAACCATAAATATACAAACCTAGTGATTATTTACATACACCGCGAGGTAAAAAGCCCCTGAATGGACGGTGTATGGAGAGAGGTGCGCTACGGGCGCAGAGGACAGAGGAAATATGATCCCGGCTGGGATTACTTACGACAGGGGCACTGGGGGAAGGACAGTGCACCTCCCGGGCCTCCTCCGGCACGGGCTCAGTTCCCCGCACCTAACAGGCCAGTGCCTCCCCCAGTAGTGCCTCGTAACGTAGGTCCCCCAGCCAGAACATACGCGGCAGTGGTACGTCAGGAGTATCCGTGGCCTGCCCGTACATTCCAGCAGGCAAGGCCTGCAGCAGCAGCTACAGAGAGCAGAGCACAGCCTGCCTCTAGATTCCAGCAGCAGGAGCATGCCCCCACATGCCAGCAGCCAGGGCCTGCCAGTGGCTTTCAGCAGCCTGCAGCTATGATCCAGCAGCCAGGCAAGCGAGTAGCTTTCAGCAGCCTGCGGGCAGATTTCAGCAGCTTTGGCCTGCAGTAACAGAGGAAGTTAGGAGACAGCCTGCTGACCCAGAGTTTGGGCAGCTGGTACGCAAAATGCATGCAGTTGTCAAGATGGTGCACCATCTGCAGAAGGTGGCCGTTAAACCGGATAAGCCGGAGCCACGAATGATCTCTAAAATGGTGGATGTGCTGGCTACAATGATCAAGCCAGCAGCCCCCACAGCACGTACCGCGGACATGATCTGGGGAAATGCCAACAACTGGGGCTACAACACTCTGCTAATCCTGGAAGAGCACTACAGAAGGGAGCTGGACAGAGTGTTGGAAGAGCTTTCCGCAATAATGGTACAAAACTGGCAGCCGGCCTTCCTGGTAGCCACGAGGTGGGCCAGAAGGAACCTGCCTCACATAACAGCAGAGGCCTTGGAGCACGCTGAGGCGCTGATCGCGTCCACAGGCGAGCTAGAGGGTGAGACGGCCGTCCCACTCCAGCCGACAGTCACCAAGCAGCCACTAGTCACCAAACAACCACGGGTCACTAAGCAGACACCGGTCCCTCAGCAAACACAGGCCCCTAAGCAGACACCGGCCCCTAAGCAGACACCGGCCCCTAAGCAGACACCGGCCCCTAAGCAGACACCAGCCCCTCAACCACAGCCACTGCTCCCACAACAGCCACGCACTACACCTAGCAGGGTAGAGACGCAGTGGGGGCCCGAGCCGGGCCTGCCACCCCGTGAGCAGAGAGAACCACGAGATAGGGGGAGACAGGGGGACGGGAGGGGTTGTGTGGTTCCTCAAGAGAGCCGTCTGTTAGACATAGAGGAGGAAGAGCCTCCTGCAGAAAGGGAGCAGGGCTCCGGCTGGAGCCCGCTCTTGTTTGACATAGACATGGACTTGTCAGGAGAAGACAACTTCCAGGGGTCACCAGTTTTGACCCCAGTGCCTGTGGCTCCACATGCAGCCCAGTGCGATACCCCAGAGGGCCACGAGAGGGCGCTGGTGCACCACGATGGAGACTCTGGGGCTCCCAGCTTCCAGCTGGAGGAGAGCCAGACTTCCACATCCAGCCCACAACGCTACACAGTAACCAGACACATCAACACAGAGCGCAAAATGATCGACTGGACTCTGACCGTGGGCAGGAAGTGGCTCATCGTGGGGGACTCGAATCTGTCACGGATCCCGGGACACCAGATCCCGGACCTGCAGATCGACAGCTACCCCGGAGCGAACTTCCGCCACGCCGAAGCCTTGATGGCTAAATCGACCAGCCAGGTCGTAGTGGAGAAGGTCGTGTTAGCGTTCGGCATAAACTGCCGAGGCCAGAAGGCCAGGGAAACGTCAATCAAGCAGCTACAAGGTGCCGTGAGAGCGGCGAAAAGAAAGTTCCGCTACGCGGAGATATGGGTGCCGCAGATTAATTTCTCGGCGTCCCTCCCAATGGAGGAGAAGCAAACACTTAACGTACTGAATAGCCACATCACTAAAAACATGCCGTTCATTCCTACCTTACGAGACAGCGATTTCCTCACGGGTAGCGATAATGTCCACTGGACGAGGGAGACAGCCAGGAAGATGCTCGATCACTGGGCGGCGTGTTTAAACTTGCGCGCCCGGTAAGCCGGCATGAGCAGCGACCGGCATCTCGCCGATCCCCCGACGCCGACAATGTGCTAGTGCTAGCGGAGGGTTTCACTCTCTCCGCGGCTCAGAAGCAGCTCCTGACTCGGGGCTTAACGTTCGTACCCACCCTAGACATCGGGAAAAATCAGAAAGCAGAGCTAAAATTAGACCTCCAGAATTACCACCGGCGAATAAAACTGGCGTCCTTTTTTAAAGGGACGGAGAGGCGTGACGCGCCGCGGTTCGTAGAGCCGTCACTCTGGGTGCCGCCCCCCGAGAAAATACCTCTAGAAGTCCACCACCTGATAGAACGAGACACTGCGACATTTAACAAATGCTACAGACCTTCCGGGGAGCGATGTAACCTCTCGGGGGAAGAGGTCAAAGCCCTCCGGGAGCTGATGCATAATAAGCACGTAGTTATCAAACCCGCGGATAAAGGGAGCATGGTGGTCATATTAAGCAGAGATCAATATGTACAGGAGGTGGACAGACAGCTGAGGGATACAGTGTATTACCGGGAATTAGCGCAGCCGATCTATAAAGACACCGTGCCTCTGGTGGCGGACATCTTGGACAGGTTACATAAGAAGAAGTTCATTAATGCCAGACAGCGTCACTATTTAAAGGGCAGTTCCGAGCCTCGAGAGAGGAAGTTTTACGCCTTGCCTAAAGTACACAAAGAGCCTGAGAAATGGACCGTACCTTTTCAGGTGCCCCCCGGGAGGCCGATCGTTTCCGACTGCGGCAGTGAGACCTACCGTATAGCGGAGTATCTGGATTTCCACTTGAATCCCCTGTCCGTCAGACATCCAGCTTATGTGAAAGACACTTATCACTTTATTGAAATGGTCAAAACCTTCCAGATTCCTGCAAATTCCTTTTTCTTCTCCATGGATGTGGACGCCCTGTACACAAACATCGACATACAATCAGGCATAGATTCAATCAAGAAAATATTTAAAAAGTACCCTGACCCCAACAGGCCCGATGACGAGCTGCTCCAGCTCCTCGACATTAGCTTAAGGCGAAACGACTTTGTGTTCAATGAGAAGTACTATCTGCAGATTAAAGGCACAGCCATGGGAAAGAAATTTGCTCCCGCCTATGCGAACATCTTCATGGCGAACTGGGAGGAGGAAGTGTTGGTGAAATGTCATAACAAACCCATGCATTATCTCAGATACCTGGATGACATCTGGGGAATTTGGACAGGCTCGCAGGATGAATTCAATCAATTTTTAACCATCCTCAACTCACACGATCCATCAATTCAATTAAAGCATGAAATCAGTCAAGAATCAATCAATTTCTTAGATACCACAGTGTACAAGGCCCCAGGGTTCAAGGATAACGAGCAATTGCAGATTAAAGTCTATTTTAAGAAAACAGATACTCATGCGTTATTGTTTAAGACCAGCTTTCACCCCGCTCACACCTTTAAGGGCATTGTCAAATCTCAGCTGTTAAGGTTCAGCCGGATCTGCACCCGGCAGGATGACTTCCTGGAGGCCGTGAGGCTCCTCTTCAAGGCGCTGAGGGAGAGAGGGTATTCACGACCATTCCTGAGGCGCTGCCTAAAAACATTTCGGGTTACAAAGGAGAAAGAGGATGACAAAACGATAATACCCCTCATTACTTCATTTTCATCAATAGGCAGGCAATTACATGCTAGGTGGAAGGCAAATTATCAGGAGTGTATCGCGGATCAGGGCATCCTCCCGGACTGTAAGGTCATTTCGGCCTACAGACGACAGAAAAACCTGAAGGATATGCTTGTTAGGGCAAAGTTAAGGCCGCTGCGACAACAACAAAAGAGGCTGCTGGAAAATTATTTCATTAACAAAACATACATTCAGAACAACAGAACAAAAACAGTGTTCAAGATCACACAGAAATTCAGTCCGCGATCTGCAAATTGTGTGTATGTGATGATCTGTGCAAAATGTGGAATACAGTACGTGGGTGAGACAAGTAATCCTTTATTCACACGGATGTTACAACACACGTACAACATTAGGAACAAGAGGGACACCAGTACTCCCCTGGTCCGACACTTCCTGTCACATGGTCTGGCATCCGTCAGGGTGGCCGGCCTGCAGGGAAACTGTACATGGAGCAGAGTGGAGAGGAAAAAAGCTGAAAGAAAATGGATATACTGGTTGAATACAAAAGAGCCATTTGGCCTGAATGTGAAGAATAATTAACTGAAGCTTGAGGGCAGTGCCACCTTGTGGCCATGACAGGGTACTACATGCTTAGACACAGAGGCCTCGGCCCTGTGATGCCTAACCCCAACCAGATAGTGCAGGGAGGGAGAGGATTTAGGAGACTTGATGCCTAAACCCAAGGTCTCTGGCCTTTATGTCTGACTTCGACCTTTGACATTTCCTTCTTAGTCTAACCTCGCCCTGAGGGTATTCCTTACCTCAACCTCAGTCGAGTTCTGGCCTGACCCCAACCACTCTTACCCCTTTAAAGCCTAAAACCCCCCATTAACTTATACCTATATTATTTATTAAATATATATCATCCTAGTGGATGGCCCTAGGAGATCCTAATACATTATAGAAGCCCTGAGCAAAAAAAGAGCTTTAATGCATACAGATTTAGGTCTGCTAATAAAGACCTAGTGATATAAATAAATAAATAATAGACAGATGGATAGAGGATGAAAGTATACTCGTTAAGGCAGCTATTCTGTACACATTGTTTACAATTAGGAACAATACACAACTCCATACTTACCTTAAAGGACCAATACACACTAAATACTTACCTGGGAATGACCAAATCACCAAAATACTTACCTGTAGAAGACTGGGACTAACTAAATATATACCTTATACACATTATTGACAATTATAAACAACAAACAAACTCCATACTTACCTTAAAGGACCAATACGCATGAAATACTTACCTGGAAAGGACGAAACCGCCGAGATACTTACCTGTAGAAGACTGGGACTAACTGAATACATATCTGAAACACATTATTGACAATTGGAAACAACAAACAAACTCCATACTTACCTTAAAGGACCAATACGCACTAAATACTTACCTGGAAAGGACGATACCGCCAAAATACTTACCTGTAGAAGACTGGGATGAACAAAATACATATCTCATACACATTATTGACAATAAGAAACAACAAACAAACTCCATACTCACCTTAAAGGACCAATACGTATCAAATACTTACCTGGAAAGGACGAAACCATTAAAATACTTACCTGTACACTATTACAAACCGAATGAAATACCTACCTGATACACCTGGATGACAATAAGGAAAAACAAACAACCGTATACTAATTTAAAGGACCAATACACACTAAAATACTTACCGGACGGAGCCTAAACCACCTAGATACTTACCTGTACAGGACTAAAACTAACGAAAGACCTACCTGACATACTTACCTGCAATGTGGAAGCCTGACTAACGATATACTTACCTTAATGACTGCGATCAACTAAATTCTTACCTGAAAAACAAGGAAAACAAGAGGAAAACGATTAATTCTTATACTTCTATGCATAGTGGACAGGATCTCTTAGGGAATTAGGTTTAAACTAGTTCTATTTTTTAGCACTATTTTGTATGATTTAACCACATTTCTTCAATAAGTTGGTTTTTTAAGTTAAACAGGACATTTTTCTTATGATTTTACAGGATCTGAACAGAAAAAAACAACAGAAAAACCAGGAAGTTTACTTACCTCATGGCCAAAGCTGTAGAGCTCTCCTCTGCAGGATCCGTAGCAGAGGGGAGGGCCTACTTGCGTAGAGTCCCGGGGGAGGGTATAAAAGGAGGCAGCAGCAGCAGAGGCAGTCACTCCTGCTCTGGCCTTGAAACAGTGAGGATCTCTGTCAGTCAGTGGAACAAACAGCTCTCTATTTTCTTAATATTTACTTCATTATTAGTGTGCTTGGCCTGAAGAAGACCTGAAACAGGTCGAAACGTCGCCGGGTAGCACACTATTTTTTGTTTTCTGCAGCAGCTCAAATTGAGTTGTTTTTTCTTTTAGAAACACTTGGTTTGTTTTGCCCCTTTCACTTTCTTTGTTTTCTTCTTACTCCTTACTGTCTTTTCCTTGTCTATATATCTGTTAAATAAAAATATAGCTCCTTATTATCGCATACTGTCTCACAAGCAGACTAGTTTATTATTATATTATATATATCTACCTAGATCAACCCTAACCATAAATATACAAACCTAGTGATTATTTACATACACCGCGAGGTAAAAAGCCCCTGAATGGACGGTGTATGGAGAGAGGTGCGCTACGGGCGCAGAGGACAGAGGAAATATGATCCCGGCTGGGATTACTTACGACAGGGGCACTGGGGGAAGGACAGTGCACCTCCCGGGCCTCCTCCGGCACGGGCTCAGTTCCCCGCACCTAACAGGCCAGTGCCTCCCCCAGTAGTGCCTCGTAACGTAGGTCCCCCAGCCAGAACATACGCGGCAGTGGTACGTCAGGAGTATCCGTGGCCTGCCCGTACATTCCAGCAGGCAAGGCCTGCAGCAGCAGCTACAGAGAGCAGAGCACAGCCTGCCTCTAGATTCCAGCAGCAGGAGCATGCCCCCACATGCCAGCAGCCAGGGCCTGCCAGTGGCTTTCAGCAGCCTGCAGCTATGATCCAGCAGCCAGGGCAAGCGAGTAGCTTTCAGCAGCCTGCGGGCAGATTTCAGCAGCTTTGGCCTGCAGTAACAGAGGAAGTTAGGAGACAGCCTGCTGACCCAGAGTTTGGGCAGCTGGTACGCAAAATGCATGCAGTTGTCAAGATGGTGCACCATCTGCAGAAGGTGGCCGTTAAACCGGATAAGCCGGAGCCACGAATGATCTCTAAAATGGTGGATGTGCTGGCTACAATGATCAAGCCAGCAGCCCCCACAGCACGTACCGCGGACATGATCTGGGGAAATGCCAACAACTGGGGCTACAACACTCTGCTAATCCTGGAAGAGCACTACAGAAGGGAGCTGGACAGAGTGTTGGAAGAGCTTTCCGCAATAATGGTACAAAACTGGCAGCCGGCCTTCCTGGTAGCCACGAGGTGGGCCAGAAGGAACCTGCCTCACATAACAGCAGAGGCCTTGGAGCACGCTGAGGCGCTGATCGCGTCCACAGGCGAGCTAGAGGGTGAGACGGCCGTCCCACTCCAGCCGACAGTCACCAAGCAGCCACTAGTCACCAAACAACCACGGGTCACTAAGCAGACACCGGTCCCTCAGCAAACACAGGCCCCTAAGCAGACACCGGCCCCTAAGCAGACACCGGCCCCTAAGCAGACACCGGCCCCTAAGCAGACACCAGCCCCTCAACCACAGCCACTGCTCCCACAACAGCCACGCACTACACCTAGCAGGGTAGAGACGCAGTGGGGGCCCGAGCCGGGCCTGCCACCCCGTGAGCAGAGAGAACCACGAGATAGGGGGAGACAGGGGGACGGGAGGGGTTGTGTGGTTCCTCAAGAGAGCCGTCTGTTAGACATAGAGGAGGAAGAGCCTCCTGCAGAAAGGGAGCAGGGCTCCGGCTGGAGCCCGCTCTTGTTTGACATAGACATGGACTTGTCAGGAGAAGACAACTTCCAGGGGTCACCAGTTTTGACCCCAGTGCCTGTGGCTCCACATGCAGCCCAGTGCGATACCCCAGAGGGCCACGAGAGGGCGCTGGTGCACCACGATGGAGACTCTGGGGCTCCCAGCTTCCAGCTGGAGGAGAGCCAGACTTCCACATCCAGCCCACAACGCTACACAGTAACCAGACACATCAACACAGAGCGCAAAATGATCGACTGGACTCTGACCGTGGGCAGGAAGTGGCTCATCGTGGGGGACTCGAATCTGTCACGGATCCCGGGACACCAGATCCCGGACCTGCAGATCGACAGCTACCCCGGAGCGAACTTCCGCCACGCCGAAGCCTTGATGGCTAAATCGACCAGCCAGGTCGTAGTGGAGAAGGTCGTGTTAGCGTTCGGCATAAACTGCCGAGGCCAGAAGGCCAGGGAAACGTCAATCAAGCAGCTACAAGGTGCCGTGAGAGCGGCGAAAAGAAAGTTCCGCTACGCGGAGATATGGGTGCCGCAGATTAATTTCTCGGCGTCCCTCCCAATGGAGGAGAAGCAAACACTTAACGTACTGAATAGCCACATCACTAAAAACATGCCGTTCATTCCTACCTTACGAGACAGCGATTTCCTCACGGGTAGCGATAATGTCCACTGGACGAGGGAGACAGCCAGGAAGATGCTCGATCACTGGGCGGCGTGTTTAAACTTGCGCGCCCGGTAAGCCGGCATGAGCAGCGACCGGCATCTCGCCGATCCCCCGACGCCGACAATGTGCTAGTGCTAGCGGAGGGTTTCACTCTCTCCGCGGCTCAGAAGCAGCTCCTGACTCGGGGCTTAACGTTCGTACCCACCCTAGACATCGGGAAAAATCAGAAAGCAGAGCTAAAATTAGACCTCCAGAATTACCACCGGCGAATAAAACTGGCGTCCTTTTTTAAAGGGACGGAGAGGCGTGACGCGCCGCGGTTCGTAGAGCCGTCACTCTGGGTGCCGCCCCCCGAGAAAATACCTCTAGAAGTCCACCACCTGATAGAACGAGACACTGCGACATTTAACAAATGCTACAGACCTTCCGGGGAGCGATGTAACCTCTCGGGGGAAGAGGTCAAAGCCCTCCGGGAGCTGATGCATAATAAGCACGTAGTTATCAAACCCGCGGATAAAGGGAGCATGGTGGTCATATTAAGCAGAGATCAATATGTACAGGAGGTGGACAGACAGCTGAGGGATACAGTGTATTACCGGGAATTAGCGCAGCCGATCTATAAAGACACCGTGCCTCTGGTGGCGGACATCTTGGACAGGTTACATAAGAAGAAGTTCATTAATGCCAGACAGCGTCACTATTTAAAGGGCAGTTCCGAGCCTCGAGAGAGGAAGTTTTACGCCTTGCCTAAAGTACACAAAGAGCCTGAGAAATGGACCGTACCTTTTCAGGTGCCCCCCGGGAGGCCGATCGTTTCCGACTGCGGCAGTGAGACCTACCGTATAGCGGAGTATCTGGATTTCCACTTGAATCCCCTGTCCGTCAGACATCCAGCTTATGTGAAAGACACTTATCACTTTATTGAAATGGTCAAAACCTTCCAGATTCCTGCAAATTCCTTTTTCTTCTCCATGGATGTGGACGCCCTGTACACAAACATCGACATACAATCAGGCATAGATTCAATCAAGAAAATATTTAAAAAGTACCCTGACCCCAACAGGCCCGATGACGAGCTGCTCCAGCTCCTCGACATTAGCTTAAGGCGAAACGACTTTGTGTTCAATGAGAAGTACTATCTGCAGATTAAAGGCACAGCCATGGGAAAGAAATTTGCTCCCGCCTATGCGAACATCTTCATGGCGAACTGGGAGGAGGAAGTGTTGGTGAAATGTCATAACAAACCCATGCATTATCTCAGATACCTGGATGACATCTGGGGAATTTGGACAGGCTCGCAGGATGAATTCAATCAATTTTTAACCATCCTCAACTCACACGATCCATCAATTCAATTAAAGCATGAAATCAGTCAAGAATCAATCAATTTCTTAGATACCACAGTGTACAAGGCCCCAGGGTTCAAGGATAACGAGCAATTGCAGATTAAAGTCTATTTTAAGAAAACAGATACTCATGCGTTATTGTTTAAGACCAGCTTTCACCCCGCTCACACCTTTAAGGGCATTGTCAAATCTCAGCTGTTAAGGTTCAGCCGGATCTGCACCCGGCAGGATGACTTCCTGGAGGCCGTGAGGCTCCTCTTCAAGGCGCTGAGGGAGAGAGGGTATTCACGACCATTCCTGAGGCGCTGCCTAAAAACATTTCGGGTTACAAAGGAGAAAGAGGATGACAAAACGATAATACCCCTCATTACTTCATTTTCATCAATAGGCAGGCAATTACATGCTAGGTGGAAGGCAAATTATCAGGAGTGTATCGCGGATCAGGGCATCCTCCCGGACTGTAAGGTCATTTCGGCCTACAGACGACAGAAAAACCTGAAGGATATGCTTGTTAGGGCAAAGTTAAGGCCGCTGCGACAACAACAAAAGAGGCTGCTGGAAAATTATTTCATTAACAAAACATACATTCAGAACAACAGAACAAAAACAGTGTTCAAGATCACACAGAAATTCAGTCCGCGATCTGCAAATTGTGTGTATGTGATGATCTGTGCAAAATGTGGAATACAGTACGTGGGTGAGACAAGTAATCCTTTATTCACACGGATGTTACAACACACGTACAACATTAGGAACAAGAGGGACACCAGTACTCCCCTGGTCCGACACTTCCTGTCACATGGTCTGGCATCCGTCAGGGTGGCCGGCCTGCAGGGAAACTGTACATGGAGCAGAGTGGAGAGGAAAAAAGCTGAAAGAAAATGGATATACTGGTTGAATACAAAAGAGCCATTTGGCCTGAATGTGAAGAATAATTAACTGAAGCTTGAGGGCAGTGCCACCTTGTGGCCATGACAGGGTACTACATGCTTAGACACAGAGGCCTCGGCCCTGTGATGCCTAACCCCAACCAGATAGTGCAGGGAGGGAGAGGATTTAGGAGACTTGATGCCTAAACCCAAGGTCTCTGGCCTTTATGTCTGACTTCGACCTTTGACATTTCCTTCTTAGTCTAACCTCGCCCTGAGGGTATTCCTTACCTCAACCTCAGTCGAGTTCTGGCCTGACCCCAACCACTCTTACCCCTTTAAAGCCTAAAACCCCCCATTAACTTATACCTATATTATTTATTAAATATATATCATCCTAGTGGATGGCCCTAGGAGATCCTAATACATTATAGAAGCCCTGAGCAAAAAAAGAGCTTTAATGCATACAGATTTAGGTCTGCTAATAAAGACCTAGTGATATAAATAAATAAATAATAGACAGATGGATAGAGGATGAAAGTATACTCGTTAAGGCAGCTATTCTGTACACATTGTTTACAATTAGGAACAATACACAACTCCATACTTACCTTAAAGGACCAATACACACTAAATACTTACCTGGGAATGACCAAATCACCAAAATACTTACCTGTAGAAGACTGGGACTAACTAAATATATACCTTATACACATTATTGACAATTATAAACAACAAACAAACTCCATACTTACCTTAAAGGACCAATACGCATGAAATACTTACCTGGAAAGGACGAAACCGCCGAGATACTTACCTGTAGAAGACTGGGACTAACTGAATACATATCTGAAACACATTATTGACAATTGGAAACAACAAACAAACTCCATACTTACCTTAAAGGACCAATACGCACTAAATACTTACCTGGAAAGGACGATACCGCCAAAATACTTACCTGTAGAAGACTGGGATGAACAAAATACATATCTCATACACATTATTGACAATAAGAAACAACAAACAAACTCCATACTCACCTTAAAGGACCAATACGTATCAAATACTTACCTGGAAAGGACGAAACCATTAAAATACTTACCTGTACACTATTACAAACCGAATGAAATACCTACCTGATACACCTGGATGACAATAAGGAAAAACAAACAACCGTATACTAATTTAAAGGACCAATACACACTAAAATACTTACCGGACGGAGCCTAAACCACCTAGATACTTACCTGTACAGGACTAAAACTAACGAAAGACCTACCTGACATACTTACCTGCAATGTGGAAGCCTGACTAACGATATACTTACCTTAATGACTGCGATCAACTAAATTCTTACCTGAAAAACAAGGAAAACAAGAGGAAAACGATTAATTCTTATACTTCTATGCATAGTGGACAGGATCTCTTAGGGAATTAGGTTTAAACTAGTTCTATTTTTTAGCACTATTTTGTATGATTTAACCACATTTCTTCAATAAGTTGGTTTTTTAAGTTAAACAGGACATTTTTCTTATGATTTTACAGGATCTGAACAGAAAAAAACAACAGAAAAACCAGGAAGTTTACTTACCTCATGGCCAAAGCTGTAGAGCTCTCCTCTGCAGGATCCGTAGCAGAGGGGAGGGCCTACTTGCGTAGAGTCCCGGGGGAGGGTATAAAAGGAGGCAGCAGCAGCAGAGGCAGTCACTCCTGCTCTGGCCTTGAAACAGTGAGGATCTCTGTCAGTCAGTGGAACAAACAGCTCTCTATTTTCTTAATATTTACTTCATTATTAGTGTGCTTGGCCTGAAGAAGACCTGAAACAGGTCGAAACGTCGCCGGGTAGCACACTATTTTTTGTTTTCTGCAGCAGCTCAAATTGAGTTGTTTTTTCTTTTAGAAACACTTGGTTTGTTTTGCCCCTTTCACTTTCTTTGTTTTCTTCTTACTCCTTACTGTCTTTTCCTTGTCTATATATCTGTTAAATAAAAATATAGCTCCTTATTATCGCATACTGTCTCACAAGCAGACTAGTTTATTATTATATTATATATATCTACCTAGATCAACCCTAACCATAAATATACAAACCTAGTGATTATTTACATACACCGCGAGGTAAAAAGCCCCTGAATGGACGGTGTATGGAGAGAGGTGCGCTACGGGCGCAGAGGACAGAGGAAATATGATCCCGGCTGGGATTACTTACGACAGGGGCACTGGGGGAAGGACAGTGCACCTCCCGGGCCTCCTCCGGCACGGGCTCAGTTCCCCGCACCTAACCCTACCCTAACCCTAACCCAACCCTAAACATGGCCCTAATCCCAACCCCCTAGCCCAATTTGAGGCAAATTAATCCTAACCCCTAACCCATTCTAACCTAAACCCCAGTCCCCCAAACCCTGCCTGGACAACCCAAATTTATGCCAGTGGAAGAGGCCAAAAGAGACAAAATATGCCCACTGAGGACCTATGGTGACAGGTATAGGATGAGTTGATGGAAGGATGGAAGGAAATGGGTTTAAGGAAATAAGGATTAATAACTAAATTAATTAATTAATAAATGGGTAATAGAAAAACAATTGGAGAAGGGGAAGGAGGATTTAAAACATGAGGGAATTGGAAAGGAGAGGGAATAAAAGGGAAGAAGGGTAATTAATACATATTTTATAAAAAACACTATTATTAAAATTAAATAAATTAATAAATTATTAAATTTAGATATGTATAAAATTGGTGGCAATGGGGAATTGGGTAAAACAACATAATTTTAAGAAAAAAGAGGGGGCGAAAAACAATTAATTTAAGGTTAAATAAGACATAGACAAATTCATTTCTAAAAACTTAACCTAAAAAAACAGGGTATAAAAAGGGAAACAGGGAAGAAAGAAATCAGTTTGGCATTATAACTCGAAGGGTCAACATCTCCTCATAAAAAACAAATACTTACCTTGTGTCTCTGGGCCTGATGAAGACCCGAATAGGGTCGAAACGTCGCCACCTGCAGGGACACAAAAAATAAAAAAAGATTAATCTAAACAATAAGCCAAACAACAAAAACACAAAAAATACAAAAAAATAGAAAAAAATAAAAAAGACAAAAAAGAAATACATACTTGATATAACAAAGGCTACAAAACAATTATACTTTATATAACAAAGGCGAAACCAACTAAAGGATAATAACTTAAACTAACTATAGCAATACATAAATACACTAAAAATTAATGAAACTAACTATAATAAAACTAAGATAACTTAAAGCTAATGGGGACAGGGGGGTGGGTCAGTCCACAGCAGTTGGACCGTGCATTTTCCGGGCCACTTAGGTGGACCCCGGTATTTTTTCCCCTCACCTAACCCTAACCCTATCCCCTCAAACCTCCTCTTCCTCTATCTGTTCTCCTCTCTTCTGTCACGGTCCATGCTGGCAGGTGGGTGGTGGGATGGGGACTAACTTGCGCCGGCGTGTGCCTTGCCGTTGTCTCTCTATCCCAAACTATGCTTGTCGGTGGGCAACATAGGGAGAGACTCTGAGTACTTTACCACTATACCTAACCCTAACCCTACCTAATTTGGCCATAAACCCAACCTAATTTGATCTGGCCGTAATCCTGATTTAATTCCCAACCCCACTCTTGGCACCAAACCCTAGTCTTAGCCCGTAGAACGACCCTAGAGGTCGCCCTTTAGTTACCGTATATAGCCACCCAAAAACCCAAACGAAGGCAAGAATATATACGTGGTACGCAAGCTTAGGTTAAATAAATCAAGCACCGGCTAAAGAAAAAGGATGGGAGTCAAGTCAAAAGGGAAAGGAAATGAAGAAGGACGAAGGAAAAGAAAGGAGGGTTAATAAATTATTATAAATATATAGGGGTGAAAAAACTATTATTATTCAATAAATTAATTAAAATTTAGGGGGTCATATAAATTCACTTAAATTAAAAACAAATTAGCTAAAAACCTATATATTTATAACAAAACGAAAGTGAAACCTAAATTTGATGGCTATAAGTTAGAGTATAAAAAGGAGACACACAATAATTTTATTCAGTTTGGCAGGGAACTTCGAGGGAGCAACATCTCCCAGAAATAATTGAAATAGTACTTACCTGTATGTCGGCCTAGCCTGGGGGTTACGGTTAGGAGGTTATATATATATATAATTCATTATAAATACCCTAAAAACAATATAATTCATTATTATAAAGGTTCAGACTAATTTCTATTTGGGTAAAGTTCAAATTCATTTGTTTTATATTTGTTTTTTACATTAAGATAAACGACAAAAAGGAAAAAAGGGGGCGGGGCTAATAGGATTGAAATAAGGAATGGCGAAGACAAATTCAAAAATGTTTAGGGGTATAATTTGGACTCTATAAAAGGGGATGCAGAGGGAGGATCATTCATTTCTGTTCTGATTTTCGACAGAGAGACATCAAGCTGCCAGACAAAAGAGTTAGCAAGCTGTTTTTTTTGGGTGTGCCTTAACCTGAGGAAGACCCAGAGAGGTCGAAACGTCGTTTTTGGGCACACACATTTTTGTTATTTAAAAAAAAGGGAAAAACATTCAAAAAAAGAAAAAAAGACAAAAACAGAAAAGACAAACATTTTGTTATTTTATTTTTTTATTAAACACAACAAAGGACTCTTTCCTAATTTTTGGAAAGCACTTTTAGTTAAATTTTTCTTTTTCTTTAGTTGAAATATATTATAAATACAAAAACAAAAAAATACAAAAATAAAAAAAAAAAAAAAATTTGATAAAACCTAATATGGATGACGGTTGGACAACGGTGCGCTATGGGCGTGGACCCAAGCGTGGCCGCCAACCCTTTTGGGACCGAGGGTACGGGAGGTCCTATGGGGGGATGGACCGTGCATCTTCCTTCTCCCCTTGGAGAGGAAAAAGAGTCCCCTTCCCTAACCCCTAACCCTTCCCAAAAAGAATGACATCGAAATCATACTTTTTCCATATCTCAGCAACCGTAGCTCCTAGCCACTTGGGAACACCACCAGGCGCTCCGGAACGGCCTAAAATGGCCAAAAACATACTTTCAAGTCCATCAGACCTTCCGTTCTCAAGTTATTCCCAAAAAGAATGACGTCGGGTGGTTTTCATCCCTATACCTTTTGGGACCGGGGGTACGGGAGGTCCAATGGGGGGATGGACGGTGCATCTTCCTTCTCCCCTTGGACAGGAAAAAGAGTCCCCTTCCCTAATCCTAACCGCCAGCCGACCCCGAGTACAACGCACACACTCCCGTCTTCCTACGGCGCTGCTAGCCAAAGTTAGCGCGACACGTTATTCACACCAAATACACACCTTCTCAAGTTCATATCTCCGGAACCGCTGGCACAATCCCGACGATTCAAACGGCTATGGAAAGCTCTCGAAAACACCAACAAAACCCGACAAAACTCACCTCTCTAGCTCCTTCCTGGACACACTTACGACCCATCAAAACACCAAAAATAGCACTTCCACACGTCAGAAAAATACAGCCATGTCACCGTTAGATCCGCCATGCCCACAAACAGGGGGGTAGGCGTCAAGTCCGACGCAAAAAGACGAGCACAAAAAAAAATCTTCACTTTTCACACATCCACAGCCTCCTCTCAGGTCCAAACGCCTTGGCCTCAGGCAAGCACATTTCACAAAAACGACACTCCAAAGGGGGTATAGATAGACTCCAAATGGCCTGATACGTGCTCCTAAATGGTTTCTGCAGACTGCATTTGGCCATCTCACACTTAGTGAAATTTCACCTGGCAGCAGCTGCCATTCGTTTGAATGGGGAAAACGTTTCACGGCCCGTAACTCTTAAACCCAACCTCGCACACACTCGCAACCACCTTCCGCCTGCCATAATTCCACCGCGCTGAACACGTCAGTCTTCGTCCCGACTCTCTACGACCTTCCTAGCCCGAGATACGCATGACCCGGACGCTAAAAGGAGGCGTGGCTCCGCAACGCAACCTCGCACGGGTACGGGACCCACTTGGACACACACATTTTCAACCACCAGCTTTACAACGGTACCACCCCCGTAGCTCTACCACCTACCGTTCTCCCACAACTGACAGATTGACCCGGGTAAATCTGGGTTAACACCCTCTACCATCTCCCTGATTCTTAAAAAGAAGAAGGACCAACTGGACTGTGCTTCGTGTCGGCCCATTAGTCTGTTGAATGTGGATTTCAATTTACTTTCTAAATTATTAGCACTTCGCTTGAACACCATTCTACCCACCATCATATCCCCAGATTAGACAGGGTTTATTAGCCATAGGTATTCATTCTACAACCTAAGACGTCTTTACAATATCATATATAACCAACCCTCATCCAAGACACCTGAAGCCTTGATTTCCCTTGATGCACAGAAAGCTTTTGATCGGGTAGAATCGCAATACCTCTTTTACACAATGCAGAAATTTGGCGTTGGTTAGAAATTCATAGCATGGTTTCGACTATTATACTCTGCACCAAAGGCGTCAGTCAAAAGTAATCACAACTTTTCAGAATATTTCTGCTTACAACGCTCCACACGACAACGATACCCATTGAGCCCTCTTCTATTTGCGATAGCAATTGAACCTCTGCCTGTCCTCCTTAGATCCAATCAGGATATTACAGGCATATCTAGATAAGGTATAGAATATAAAGTGTCACTTTATGAGGATGATGTTTTATTTTATGTATCTAATATTTCCACATCTATACCTGCAGCACTTCAATCCCTCACAACATTTGGCTATATATCAGGCTACAAATTCAACTTGGCTAAAAGTGAGATGTTCCCTATAAATGCTGCAGCTAGAGCATATCCTACCCACTCTGTTCCATTTAAGATGGCAAATCACAGATTTACATATTTAGGAATACAGATCACAGAAAACGTCCATGATTTATTCAAGTTTAATTTTGCAAGTCTGCTGTCCCGTGTACCAAAAGACTTTGAACGGTGGTGTGTAGTATCCCTATCACTGCCAGCTAGGATTAACTCTGTCAAAATGAACACCCTTCCTAAATTCTCTTACCTGTTTCAGAGTATTCCCATTTTTCTTCCAGTGACATTCTTTCGTAAGATTAAAAGTCTGCTCACAGAATTCAGTTGGAAGAGGAAGTCACCCAGAATTCACAAATCATTCCTTCAAAGGCCCAAAAGACTTGGGGGTATGGCATTACCAAATTTTCTATATTATTATTATTATTATTATTATTATTATTATTATTATTATTGGCATGCTAATATTAGAGCTTTACATTACTGGCTACATTCAGACAAACTCTGTTCACCTCCTGCTTGGTTGCAGATGGAAGCTTTATCATGTAAACCTACCTCTTTGAAAGCCTTATTGTACTCCCCTCTTGGACTTTCACTGTCCTCGTATACCAAAAACGTATGTGTTAAAACATCACTGACGATATGGAACCAGTTCAGAAAACATTTTAACCTACAGGCTCTCTCCATCTTTTCTCCTCTTATTTCAAACCCTTTATTTCAACCTTCCCTGACGGACGGAGCACGGTCTGTATGGTCTGGCTTGGGTATTGGGAGAAAGAAGGAGGTGTATATAGATGGCTTATTTGCATTATTCCAACAACTGTCTGAGAAATATTCATTGCCAACACTGCATTTCTTTAGATATTTACAGATACATAGCCTTGTTAGATGTTTATTTCCCAATTTTCCTAACATACCACCTACCAACCCTGCTGACTCCCTCTTTATGCCGCTCCATAATATTAGAAGAATGATATCCTATATTTATAATAACATTCAAAATTCAAGATTCAAGAAGACTTTATTTATCCTGAGGGAAATTGTCTTGCAACAGTAGTAAAACAAAGTGACAAAGGAATACAAAAGTAATAAATAATGGTAAAGTAATAAATAAACTAGTTACTAAGTACACAGAATGCAATCCAACCCTGAGCAGCATAAAACTGAAAAAAAAGAAAATAAGATTGAATAAAGTGACAAGTGGTATAAAGTGAAAAAAATAGTAAAATTAGCAGCAGCATGAAATAGCAGCAATTTACTAAGTCCAGTGCAGGAGATTTACAAGGTCCAGTGCACACTCAATAAGTGATGGAAGTGATAGGGAATGATATTGATTTGATTTGGCTCAGGTGACAGTGTCTCCACTGTCCCTCCTGCGACCAGACGTGGATGCATTAAACAGTCTGATGGCGTGAGGGAGAAAATACTTCCTCAGGCGCTCCGTGTTACATCAGGGTGGGATGAGTCTGCTATGTAGATAAGATGTATGCTTTTAGATGTATGCTTTACGATCAGTAAGTCTCAATTCAATTAAAACTCAATGGGAGGAGGACGTAGGGGTGGAGATGTCAGATGAAATATGAGAATCAGCCTTGCACCGCGTACACGCCTCATCAATATATGCTAAACATGGCATAATCCAGTGCAAGATTGTCGACCGTGTTCATTGGACTAGGGTGAAATTAAGCCAGTTTTTCCCAGATGTTGACACTACATGTGAGCGGTGTCACTTGGCACCTGCATCCTTGGCACACACACTCTGGTTTTGTCCAAGAATGTATGGATACTGGTCCAAAGTCTTTGATATTTTAGCATGTGTATTAGAACAGACAATTTCTCCCTCCCCTTTTATTGCCTTGTTTGGCGTTGTCCCTCCTACAGTACCCTTATCTTCATACAAAGCTGACTTTGTTGCATTTATCACACTTGTAGCTAGACGTCTAATTCTGCTGAGGTGGAAGTCTTCAAACGCTCCCTCATTCAGTTGCCTGATTAAAGATATTCTTTACTTTATGAAGATGGAAAAAATTCGATATAGCATCAAGGGCTCTACCCGCAGGTTCACTAAAACATGTGGATATCTTTCTAGCTACATAGAAGATTTGAACCTTTCCTCTATGACGGACTAGAACTGTGTGCACACTGTTTTATTCAATATAATAGACTACTGTTAACTCTCTTTATAGGATGCAGGCTTTGTGTATTTTTTTTTCTGGTGTTGTAGTTGTTTGTTTTAATTGTCATTGTTGTTACTATTAATACTATAATTATAATCTTTTTTTTTTTCTTTGTATGATAGGCTTATATGGTTGCACATTTAATGTCCATGACTGTTATAAGGGTGGGTGGGTGGGGTGTTGTGTTCTTTTTTTTCTTCACAATACTGTGTGGTGTCATTTCTAAATTCAGTCTTCTGAATTGTTATTTCCATTGTGCCTTATACTCACATGTCAGTATCCTGTATGTTTATATTTGTACTTGAAAAACAATAAACTATGGAAAAAAATAAATAAATACAATAAAAACAGAGAAGACATGCGCTCTCTATTTTCATTCCCTCCCCTCCTTCACTCTTCTTTTTAAAGTATAATCTCTTTAATTTTATTTTTAAAACAAGCTCTAACACAAGTCATCTCCGCAGAAATCAACTACTTGTTGATTTAATTCTTAAAACCAGTTTTATTTTGCAGTATTGAATGACTGCTTTAAGTGCTTCACTTTTATCAAAGTTTTTTTACAGAATGAAGTGCTTTCATTTTTGATATTTAATACATCATTAAAGTATCACAGCCTGAGTTAGACTTTAAGGACCACCACTTGAAGCCACAAACAAGAAAAGCTTATTAAGAATATCATAATTGATGATAATAGATGATAACAGTAAGTGGCTGCTTCATAAGCCATACAATCAGTTTCTAGCGAAACAGAGACACTGTGCGCTCCAAGCCAAGACTGGCTTTGCCACCAGCGCTCTCAAAGCGGACCTCCCACTGGCTATTGAAGCAAGAGCTTCATCCACAGAGTAACAGATTAACCTCTGGCTACTGGACCGACAGGGCAAGACCGCAGTCAAACCCAGAACACTCGAGAAAACAAAAACTTCAGGACTTCCTAACTCACAGCAGGCTGAAGATCTACGTACAGCTGGATCCACACATGTGAGTACGAGATTTTGTCTTAAAGTTCTCATTTCCGTCTTTTGAGCTTGAGACAAATTTGGATAGGGTATTGTCAGTACAAAAAAAAACAACTCCTGTAATATTTGAAAACTAAAAACCCAACCCTTAATTTTACCATCCGCACTTGATTACATAACTTTATTCCTAAATAACTACTCATTACAATCTCTACACTTTTACTCCTAATTTGACAGATAACCATCTGGAATTCAACTTTAATGAGAATGAATAGAACTGTGTAAAAAAGAAAAATAACCCCATTGAATTCTGATTATGAGATTGAATAATTTAATTTCAACTGCTCAATTTGTCCAGTCAGATGTGATTAATTTCCTATGGATTAGTAAAATAGATGAAACAGAGGTGGTGCCACATTTACAACTGTCTTCACCAGTGAATATATTTAATTTTGTAGTGTATCTACTATAGTCTTGTACAAATGTGTACCTAAATGTAAGCACATGAGAATTAAAAACTCATCAAATCCACCTGCATCAAAAAATGTTTAGTGTCCCTTAGAAACAAAATGTCTCAAAAACGAATTCATCAGTTTCCACTTCTGATGAGTCTGAAGGGATCAGAAAAAAAATGCAACATATTTACAGCATGACTATGGAATACAGAAAACAAAGACCTTTATTTTGAAATTACAAACAGAATGGTATTTACAGTTCAAAGCCAAAACAAGATTCATAAAAAATAATAAAAAGTCCGTCTTCATCCATATATACAGTTTCCCGGGTGCCATCACTCTGAAGCGTCGCCATCCTTCTGTTTCTTTTTCTTCTTCTTCTTCTTGGCACTTTCAACCTGCAAGAGAATTTTTTTAAAGATTTGACATATTTAATTATCTGACTTAAGGAAAATAAACTTTGATAACCCAGTTGATGAGGTACATTATTGATCAGAGCTGAACTACTATCTGTTCAACATTAATCAGATGTTCAATAAAAATCTTTAGTGTCAAACTGAGTCTTTGGTCCCAGATTCAATTTCATTATAAAAAGGGAGCTTTTTCATCGTGAGGTCACATGACGACAATGAATTGTTTTAGTGCAACCCATTACAGATGTGACTGAATCACAGCTACTGTGTTTAATGCAAAGACAACGTTGTCCTATATATATTGAGGTTTAATGATGATTCCAACATTTCTACACTTTGTGTTTTGGTCTTTTCATTTCAGCTCACTTAAAACCTTTGTAAGATTCTTTCAGGCAGAAGATATAAAAGATTCACTGTTTACGTATGGACAAACACATTGAGCGCTGGTGACATCATGGTGTCACCATGCTTTTGGAGGATTTCAGTTTGTTTGGTGCCTGACCATGTTTTGTTTATGTTTACAGAGACAGAAACATGTTAACACGTGGACAGAGACAAATTGCTGCTGATGTTTTACTGATTATATGTAAAAAAGCCTTCAAGTTTCTGCCTCATTCAGCATATTTTGTGTAACTGAGCACCCCAAGCTGGACATTACAAAGGATACGTTTTAAAATTTAAGAATTAAGAATTTTGACCTTCAGTTGCAGTCAAACTCACCTCCGTCTCAGGCTCCGCCACAACCTCCTCACCCTCCGCCCCTGCCTCCTCAGGCTCTGCCTCCTCCAGTTTTGCCCTTTTCTCTTTCTTTTTCTTCTTTTTCTCTTTCTTCACATCCTCCGCAGACGGCGTGCTTGGAGTTGTCGGAGCATCATTATCACTGTCCGCTGCCTCCCTTTTCCTCTGCGAAACATGGGTTAGGGTGATAAATTGGTTACTGACATCAGTTAGGCCACCAGGTGGCATCGGTCAGCCATGCAAGTGAACATTTAGTTAGGTCAGCAGGTTCAATAGAAACATAACATCTGATTTGGCCAATCAAAACATAATTACCAGTCTGTCACACCAGCAAAAGGTAGTATTGATAAATAAAATACAGACACCAGGTTTAATTGCAGATTGAGCTGGTCAGGTGAGTTTACCTTTGCTGGAGCGTCGGGTGACTCCTTTGTCGTCTTGGAGTTGCTGTGAAACACAGTTTAATGAATGTTTTATATACGTTTGATTTCAACGTTTGAACTGAACAGGAAGAGCTGTGATGACATCACTGCTGAGGATAGTCTGGTGACACTGTTTTCAGGTGAGCCGCACTTCAGCAAACAGCCAAGTGAAGATGCTCACAGCTGAAAGTTTCTGTAGCAGACTGACTCCCTCGGAGAGCACAACAGCTCACCCAGAGATAACTGTCTGCACAAACACCTGACTGCAAATCACCCGTCTGTCCTGCTGTAAAACCCTGAATGTGCCACGCCCCCTCAGGGGAGGTGTACCTGTAATCAACGTATTGGCTCTTCCAGTCATCCGGTGTGCTGCCATTTGGTTTCCCGTGTTTGTCGAGCAGTCCTTTCTGAATCATCATCTTCTTCTGACTCGCCTGAACAAACAAACTTGTTATCAGTAGAAAGTTTATTCATCAGAGTTCACAGAGGAGGCTGTGACAATGTCCATTGATCAGAAGGGATCAACACCACCAGATGTACCTTCGGTCCCAGGCCCCACTTCCGTGGATATGTGTCTCTCTCCATGATGACCCTCTTGATCTTTGCCACGACGCCGTGATCACACGTGGAGATGACGGCTGTGGTCATCAGAGCAACAGCTGGTAGAGGATCAGTCATTGATTAGTTTCACCATTTCTAAATGATCAATTTCCAATTATAAATATCCTAAAGATTGGTTATCAGACTGGTTTATGAGTGAAGCCATCAGACAAGGGTGATAGATGAACAGGTCATCACAGCTCAGAGAGCTACTGACACACTCAAATCATCATGTGGCTTCAGCTGGAAACACAGCTCACCTGTGCAGATAGCCTCGCCTTTAGTCGTTATGACGACGATGTCCTGATTCAACTCGATACCGTCTTCGTACCTGAGCACACCTGGCAACATGATCTTTGCTCCGTAACAGATGGCGTTCACCTGGGGACACAAGTGAGTCAATAAGTTGTGTTTCGATTGTTAGGGTCACCTGATGAGCGATCAGTGATAAACTCACCGCGCTGTCCTTCATCACCAGACGTTTGTGTGATACCAGCAGCTTCTCCAGCGGGAAGATGACTCTCCGCAGGTACGTCTCGTCTTTGTTGTGATCAAACTGCCATTGAGCGTCGAGGACATCGTGCATCGTTACCATGTGGTCCTAACGAAAAAAATGTACAGATGTCAGACTGATATCAAGATGATGTGTGATGATGTCGTAATGATGTCAGCAGCGTTGAGGCCAGTGTACATATCATGTAGCCTGTATCTCTGCTGCTGCTGCTTCCTGTTCCAAAGTTTAATTATCAGACCTGCACAGAGCAGCAGGCCTGAACTCAACACTTTGAGTACAACATCACAGAGGTGGTAACAGCTTCTGACCAATGAGGTCAGATACAGAACAAGTGAAGCTGACCTTCTCCCCCAGCACTCCCGACCGGACTCTCCTCAGTTCCTGCATCTGACCTCCCACCCCAAGCATCAGGCCCAGATGGACACACAGAGTCCGAATGTAAGTTCCTGCTTCACAGCTGACCCAGAAGATTCCTGCAACAGAAGCATATGACATCACAACCATGTGACACCACTGACAAACCACAAATGCGCTGCAAAAACTAAACCTGAAGCGTTAAATTAATAACCTCACTTTTTAAACCATTCTGATGACTGAACAACCAGTTTGAGTGAAATGTTTCTAGTAGAAGCATGAGTGCTACTCTGTTGTATATGGATCAATGATCTTACCCAACCTCCTCTCAGGGTCGTATTCGATCAGTTTGCTGTCATAGATCGTTCGGACTCTAAGTTGACGTTTCACGGCGGCGATCAGTGGCGGTCGCTGGAACAAAGCACCGGTCAGAGTCTCCAATGCCTGCAGACATAAACTGAGTCAGTGAGGGTCACAAGAAGATGATTTGCTCACCTGGTCACTTGCACTCACCCTAACCCTTAAAGTTAAACAGGTCTTTTAAACTGTGACCTCCTGCAGCATGTTAATACTAATGATGGAATTATAAATGACAACTACATTCTTTTTTAAATGTACACATTGTTCAAATCAATGAGTCATGCAGCAGGAAGTAGTCGAACATACCCGAGCCAGAGTGTGTTCGCTCTCTATCACATTGTGCAGCCGAACGATCCCCACATACTCTTTACCTGCAACACACACAAGAGAGTAGTGAGGGGGGCCGCTGGGTTTTACTGTGCTCGCATGCCTGCCAGCCAGAAGGAGACAGATTAATAAAACAAATCAGGATGTCATATTCTGACAATTATGTGAAGTGCTTCTTGTACCGGCGCTCTGCTGGGACTTGACCAATCGTGTGGCTCGATCCACACAGACGATCAAACAGCCTGTGACCTTCGGGTCGAGTGTCCCGCTGTGACCTGTCTTCTCGACCCGCAGAATCCTCCTGATCCACGCCACAACCTCGTGAGACGATGGGTTCGCCGGTTTGTCCAGGTTGATAAAGCCCGACCTGGCAGGAGCAGGAAGTAGAATAACCAACAAACGATGCCATTTACAGAGTCCAGAGTGTGTTATCATAGCATTCACCTGGGGATGGCCAACATAACCCTAGATGTTATTAGCGTAGCTTCTTACCTGACATAGTCCTGGATGTTTCTCTTCAGAGGGTTGCTGCCACACGGGAGCGGAGTGTAATGAGCTGTCCGGATGTTCAGTTTATCAAAATTCTGCAGGAAACAAAATTTAAAAAAAAAAAAAGAGAAAAATCAGATTTCTTTGAGTGTCTGACTGCAGTTTTATTTGTGTCATGCACAAGGAGAAACAGAAAGAAACCCAATTAATACTGCTGTTGGATGACAGTTAAACACTGGCGTAAACATGTACCTGTTTACATATCAATGATGTAAAAACATTTAAATTCCTTCTATCCCTTAAAAGTCTCAGCATCAAGTGATCAGAACAGAAAATCGTCTTGGCGGTTGTCGGGTTGAGTCTTTCTCTGCGTGCAGTTTTGGATGATCCTCCGACAAAACGCCGGAAAACCAGCAGCGCCGCATCGTAGAGGCCATGCCCCCAGAACAGGAGCAGAGGCGGAGACTGCAACAAGATGGCCGCTCAGCGAATGGATAAACTGGTTCATCACGTCACACGCTGGACTCAAACAAGTTTGCTGAATGTTTACAATCAATATCATTTTGACTTCTGCTGTGTTTGTCCCCATCAGTGAGCTGTAGATTTGTTCTGACTTCACACGTATTACATTAAACTCTTTCAATATTCTACTGCAGTACAGTTGCTCACGTTAGGGACTTTTCTTTAAATGTAGTATTTAAAGTTATTCTAAGTTAGTTATCACACGACTCGTTGGGCAGAAGAGCCAGCCAAACCCCGCTATCGGACCGAACCCCCGGCCTGTTCACTACAGGTGATGGCGTTTTACCTTCAGCAGCAGAGGCCATTGTGACGTGTCCAGAGAGGCAACTTTTGACTCTGGTTTGATGAAGAAATCGCCGCTCTGTTGGATGTCCTGTTGAATATATAACATTGGTTTAGCCTCCACCCTGACATGTGAGCACGACTCCCTCATAAATGTAAACTGTGGAGGAAAAATGATGTTTAAATCCGCCATTTAAACTTCACACTCACCCCAACTTCTTCTTCAAGGATTTTCTTCACCTTCTTCTTCTTCTTTGCTGATGCTGCTGGAACATGTGCAAACAGGTTAATTGTAAAAGGAAAAATAAATCATCTCCTGCTTTTTTTTCTCCAAGATGAATAATTCATCATTTAACAAGTGTCGGAATAAACCGAGTTTAAACTCTGTTGTTGCTGCGTTCATCTGAGTTTCAGATTACTGAGGGGAGAGAAGACCACGTGTCCGCTCCCACAACACGTGTTAGTTAGCATCAGGCTAACGCCCAGAGCTAACAGGCCGGAAGGACGGACAGAAAAGCACATAATCCATCAGCATGTTCCGAACACGGCAGAGCATCTGAGATCAATACAGGAAACGGATCAGACTGTAATGATCAATTAACTGAGTTAATGTGAGCTGTTAGACTCAGTGTGGCTGAAGTCACGCGCTGTAACATTGAGTTTGATCGTGAAATGTTAGTCATAATCTCTGGTTATATTCATATGTTTATAAACACATAAATATATGTGGACGTCAGAACTTCATCGAGTGAGTCGTTCCATGTGAGCCGCCACATGTGAGCGGCCTCCGGCTGCAGACGTGCAACAGTCCGCTGCTGCTCAGCAGCAACACAAACCGAACAGACACACAAACTGAGGATTCAAACTACAGACTGAGACACGAGACTGAGCTGTGAATGCTTTAAATACACGTTTTATATTAAACTACGTGTTTCTCAGTGCAGCTCGGTGTTACAGGCAGACGGCACGAGTGGAGAGTTCATACGGAGCAGTAAACGATTCTGTTTGTTTCACTTTCAAACATTCATTAAACACTTGTCATTTAAATTAAAAATTCACATATTTTAAAAAGTTCACGTGTTTTCTGTAGACGTGCAGCGCACTTACCCTCCACGTCCGCCATCTTCCTCTGAGAGACTGAGCACACACGCCGCGACTTTCTACTTCCGTTTCCTCCTCCTTCTTCTTCTATGGTGTATCAGACAGGACGGAGGCTCATAGCTGTCATACTGCCCCCATAGGTGGTAATAGGTACTGTCTTCAGTTTGACGGCTAATTACCCAAACATTACAGAATATTTAAATCCATTCAAAAAAACATTCCAGGTCTAAGCTACATCCAAATCCTGGCTGAACAGATTCTTAAAGGATGTGAACTCAACTGCACAAACAGGACAAACAACAAGGACGTGCAGGTATATATATATATATATATATATATATATATATATATAGATATAGATATAGATATATAGATATAGATATATAGATATAGATATATATATATATATATATAATAGTATAATAATTTAAACTACATGGGCGTGGAGAAGATTTCAACCACAACCGATGATGTCACAGACAGTGTTTCTGTAGAGCAACATAAAATCACATACAAGAGAGGTGACTATGAAAAAAAGCTAATGGAATAAATTACAAAATACTATTTGGCACAGTTGAAATAACACAATTATCCTGAAATTATCCTTAAATAATTTGCATGATGTGGTTGGTGGGTTCATGGATTTTTTGTTTTGTTTTGTAAAAGTTCAACCACAGTCGGCTGAAAACATCATGGATAAGCACTGGACAGGGTTAAAGGAGAGACTGCTGATCTATCACGACGATATATCACGACACTGTAGAAACAAATAAATCACAGACATAATAAAGACATGTAAGTATAAGACAACTGAAATGGAATCACAATCAGAATCAGAAATCTTTTAATGTCCCGCAGATGGGGAAATTTGTTTGTCGCAGCAGCATCAGAATGTTAAAAGAAAAGAGCAATAGCAAAATACAAACTAATTAAAAAGGAAAGAAAATTCAATCGATGTATATACATATTCACATAATATAGTGAATCAATGTAATTGAGTAGGTCGTTGACAGTGTTACAAACCCACTAACCAGGAACGGATCATTCAACTACATTTCCACCAAACCTGAAAACTGCAGAAATTAATCCATTTTATAAAGCTGGGGAGAAACAACATTTCACCAATTACAGGCTCGCCATTACTCTGCCAGTTCTCTAAATTATTGGGGAAATGTTGATTAGAATGTGAGATCATTTCATTGGTAAGAATCATTTATTGTCAGTCAAAACGTTTTTAAAGCAAATAGATCAACATCAATGGCATTAATTGAGTTAACAGATGAAAACACTGGTTGTATTGATGATAAGAAGTGTAAATGTTTGGGTCAAACACGGGTCAGTATTAAGTCCAACACTGTGTGTCCAGAAAAATAAAATTTGTTTTATTCACAAATGACAACACTGTTCTTTGTGTTTGGGGAAAAGTTATCATTACATTTGAACACAACCAAATGTATGTTGTTTGGAAAAAGCTATATAGATGAACAAGTACAAACAATGATTTATAATGTTAATGTGGAAAGAGTTTATAAAAACAAATTCCTGGACCTGATTTTAATCCACAAAATCTGCTGGAAACCTCGAATCAGTTATCAGAACAACGTTGGCAAAGTGTTGAATTCTGAAGCAGACAAAACACATACTGGTCTATTCTCACAACTCACTGTCCTTATTGTATTGTACTGTATTTTTCACTCTTATCACCATTGCTGAATTACTATGTGGAAGTGTGAGGCAGCACTTACAAAAGCCACTTATAACCAATATGCATACTTCAAAAGAGAGCATTCAGGATAATACATCATGTGGATAGGGAACACACAAACACACTGTTTTTAAATTCACATGTATTATAATTTATAGATCTGGTCAAATTTAAAACTGCAATGATCATGTTTAAAGCAAAACTTCATTTAAATCTGAGCAACATTAAAACATGTTTTGTGACAGGCTTTTTACAATATAGAGGATAATTTCATTTAATAACACAATGTGTCCTATAAATAGGGTGATGTGGTACGTTGGGGTGGACTTGTGCAATGTGTCGGGTGAGGAGTTGAAGCAAAGCACAAATATAAATCAATTTTTAAAAAATACAAATAATATATTTTTGTCAGGTATATGGAAGAGGAAAGGTTGTGTTAGGTCATGTTAACACTTATCTGTAACACTGGGTGGATATTTGGATTGTAAATAATGTGCCATTGATATTAAGTATTTAATAGGGTGGCAAACAAACTGTGGGTTATTGTTTTAGTTATAAATACATTTGAGAATTTGTTGAAAGAAGAAAAGAAGAAAATTGAGAAGGGGTAGGGATGTATATGTTTTACTTCTACATGCTCCTCTTCAGACACTTTTACTTTTGTTTTGTTTGTTTTATTATATTGTTCTAATCTTTGGTTGACAATAAAATCATTCATTCTATTATTTCCTATTCTAATTATTCATTCTATCATGATTTCAGACAGAAACAACTTTTTTCTCTTTATTTTCTTTCATATTTTATGTTTTTACCTGCACACAGCTTTGTGTGTTTTTTGGTTCATGTTTATGAATGTGTGCATAAATATATGAACAAATCAGTTATCAATAACTGACACACCTCAACAAATCCATTACCTGCCAAACTTAAATCATGTTCCTCCTGAGCAATGTATTCCCACATGTTACCAACGACGTCACCGTGTTGCCACTTGTGTAGCCACAGATGACAAACATGGCGGCTGTTTAGAACCCGCTCCTTTGCACCACTTTAAAAGGGTCATGGTTGCTGCCATTCTAAAACTGCAATAAGTAACAACAACTGTTTATAAAAATGACTCAACGCTGAAGCGCTTTGACGATTATGACACCCTAACCCTTGCACAAAAAAAGGCACAGTAAGTACAACAATGTAATTTGAATATTCTGGTTATCAGCTGATGTCACGGGCTGTGACGAGATTCCCTGATTGGTCAGACACAGTGGCAGGTGAGTGGATCTCTGTGTGAGCTGGTGATGACTCGGACTCTGTGATTGGTGAGGTCCTGCAGGTCAGATATCAGCTGCAGCAGGCGAGGACTTGGTTCATTGACGACCCAGCTTGGGTCGGCCGGGTCGGGTCTGTAGTACGAGTCCAGAAGTTCAAGAGTGTCGAGGTGCTGCAGCTGCTGCAGACGCAGGAAGTCACCGTCTGACACGTGATGATGTCTGAAAAACAACAAACAGAAGGTTACTATAGAAACCAAGTGTTTCCTAGAGGTTGATCCTTTTCTGAGCAATCAGCTGATCAGTTTGGACGCAGCCTAACCTTGTTTCAACTTTTCTGGGCCATGTTATTGATTACTGATCATTATGGGTCATTGGTTGTTAGTGACTCACCTGATCCGGAGTGTTCTCAGGTGAGGGAAGAGGTGTGGGAGGAGTGTGACCAGGTTGGAGGAGGCGCTCCAGGGTTCCAGGTGCAGGTGTTGCAGGTGAGGAGCTCTGTGTGACACCACCTGCAGATCTTCAGGCTGCAGATCGACACAGAGAGTCAGACTGAGGAGGGAGGATGGCAGGATGTCAGCATACACTGCCAGAGGATGGCCTCCTATTGGACAGACAGAGTGACGTCAAGGTGACATCACAGCATCAGCAGGAGCAAAAGATTGAGATGCTTCAGTGACAAGAATTGTCCTGTCTTGTTACCGTAGAGTCACAACAGAGTCTCAGTAGAGTCACAATAGATGATGGATCTCACCATGCACACTGAGGCTGCGCAGCTGTGGTAGTGCCATCAGCCATGTTTGCAAGTGACAGGTGGGTCCAGGTACAGAGTACAGGTGGAAGATTGACAGGCTGCGGAGGCAGGACAATGGCTGCAGAGCTTCGTGCGTCACCACAGCATCGTAATTCAACAACTGCAGGTCAGACAACTGCAGAGCGCTGCCACCTGCTGGCAGAAAAACACAACACATCTGTCATCACTAGCTACATGGCTAGCTGAGCTAACTTGCTAACAGCCATTTTTAGCTACAGAAAAGAGTACAGTGAGCAGCAGTTAGTGGTCACACAGGTGATCGGCTGCCCCCTGTTTGTTTGGATTGACCTTCAACAAATGTTCTACCTGTGTGGTGGCCAGGGTCAAAGAAATCATGTGACAGTGTCTTGTAAGTGATCATGGTCCAGGACAGGTGTTTCAGCTTGGTCAGGTGAGTCAGGACACTGCTGGGATTTGGTATGCTCAGACTGCCATCATGGTGCAGCAGCAGTGAGGTGAGACGAGTCAGCTGACTCACAGAGGCCAACAGCTGAGAGGCAGGACAGGTGAGCTGCACGTTACAGAGGCTAAGCTGCGTCAGCTGGTGACTCACAGGAAACAGGAAGTTGAAGTTTTTGAGTGGTATGGAAGAGTTTGTGATGGACAGACGCTGCAGCCGCTGAAAGAGTTTCAGCTCATCGATACCCCCTTCCCTCCAATCGTCCAACCCCAGTGCATCAAGAGCAGGAATCCAGGTGGAAAGCTGCTTTAGGTGTTTCCTCTTACCTGAACGAACTGACACAATACCCACATGCCGCTGAGCCAGGCTGCGCCAGAATAGGTGGTTGTATCGAGAAAATTGTTGCAGCACGATATGGAAGCCTCGCCACAGGGGGCGGGATTTATCCAGCAGGTGTCTGAAGTGTGAACAGGTGCAGCGCACACTTAGTTTGTCTCTCCAGGACAGGAAGCTGAACACCTGAAGCCAGAGCTCAGCAGGAAGCTGCAGCACTGACGTCATCACCACCACACACTGCAACAATCAGAGTATCAATATTGATTATTGATTATCATTAATGTCTGTTCACCTGCAGCTTGACAGGAAGCTGGAGTGCTGACATCATCACAGCGATAATTTATCAGCAACAAATAAAACCTGTTATTCAGATCAATCGATTATTATTTAACTCACTGTGACTCTTCGTCTCTTCTTCTGCTGCTGCTGCTACTTCCTGCTGCGTCAGAGAGCAGAGAGTGTGTGTGAGCAACGAGAGGTCTCACTCTGACTGTTTCTCCTGACCTCAAGATTCAGTTTGTTACATTATGACACACACACACACACACACACACACACACACACTGTGTGTGTGTCAGCAGTGCGTTAATCAAATCACAGTTGCTTTACATTTGAGTGTCAGAACAACATATCAGCAACAGCTACACATGTAAAATTCTGTCAGCAGCGTTTTGAGGTACCTGTTGTTAGTGTTCGTGGCGCCCACAACAGATCTGTTTGAAAATGCCTCAGTTCTGAAACATGAAGACATGTACTGAGCTTGATGATGATTGGACTTATCATTAATGAGTTTTGGACAAATTCAAGCTCAGCTCCAGCTTTTGGGAAGTTTTTTGGTCAATATGTTAAAAATGTAATAAATCAACAAACTTTATGCAACTTTTGATCAGATTTGTCAATAATGATAGAAAGAATAATAATATCTCCCACAGCCTGTTTCCGCTCTTCAACAGCAGAAGGAGTGAGACCTCTTCACAATTAAACATCCTGTGTGTGTATGTGTGTGTGTGTGTGTGTGTGTGTGTGTGTGTGTGTGTGTGTGTGTGTGTGTGTGCATACTGACGTCACTGTCAGTAAATTACATAATTACAGTTTAATAAATTACTCTGAGTCTTTGAGACAATAAACATGGCTGAAATATTAAGGTCATGTACTCGTGTAACTGTACAATGTACAAATACTTCATCATGAGTAAAAGTACTGCAGTATTATCAGCTCAGTGTTACTCAAGTATCCGAGAAGAGTTTAAATGATGTGTTAAAAGATGAGCAACTGATTTTAAATCTGTCAAAATATTTCCTTTATAAAAAATGAAACTGATTTGAAGGAGACTTGTTCATTCTGTAAATAAATCACAACAAATACGTAAACTGAGAAGTAAATATAAGTTTCTGCCTTTCAATCTATGAAACTGTGGTTGAGACTTTTATTAATTCCACAGAGTAACAACAGAAAATGTTGATATGTTGTTATGTTGTTGTTGTTAATGATGTTGTTCTTGTTGATGATGTTGTTGTTGTTGATGTTGTTGATGATGTTGTTGTTGATGTTGTAATTGATGATGTTGTTTATGATGTTGTTGTTGACGTTGTTCATCTATCACTGTGTTTACTGTACAGATCTCAGAGTTGAGCAGGTGTTAAACTCTCTTGATTATAGTTAATAATTGATGAGTTACATGCAGCAGAATGAAGATCAATAATCATAACATCAGGAAATGTCATGAGTGTATGCAGTCCAATATTATCTAACTGTATGATTGATTACATCTTTGAGGTAGTGGGGGAGGAATAAGTAAATCATTATTTGCTGATGATGGGGCATTATGGGTAACGGGGGAGAAATAAGAAATATCTGCAGAAGCTGCAGGCAGTGGTTGATACAGTGGAGCAGTGGGCAAAAAGATGGGGGTTTAAGCTGTCAGTTGCATAAACTCAAGTGATATGTTTTGCAAAATGCCACAAAGATATATCAATAAAGTTCTATGGTGAAACACTGGAGCAAGTTAAACGTATTTGTTTTCTGGGAGTGCTGTTTGATGAAAACCTTACCTGGAGGCAGCACACTGAGTGGACAAAAGATAAGTGTAAAATCTTAATAAACTCTTGAGATGCTCATTAGGCCAGATTAGATTATGAGAGTGTCACATGTCAGCAGCAGAGAGTAATCTCTCCAGTTGCAGCTCTGCAGGTTGAGATGGGGGAAGAAGATCTGAGAATAAGGACTAAGCTCATGCTGGCTTACTGGGTTTATCTGCAGGGCCATAAAAGGTCTCATTCAGTAAAGGCCTGCTGGTTGACTGCTCAGAGCATGACAAGTCAAACTTCTGGAGCTTAGGCTGGGATGGAAATGTAAAGGCTGAAAGTGTTGGTTTATGTGACGTGCAGTATATCTCAAATGTTCCTCTACCAGAAATTCCTCCCTGGTTGCTCTAGGTGCCGTCAGCAGACTTAAATATTCAGCAGAAGCTGAAAAAGACGTTACTGGAGTCATAGTGCAAAAGTATATTGAAGATAGTCATGCAAATAGAGCAGTAATATTTACAGATGGATCAAAAGAGCCAGAAAATTGGTTGAACAAGTACTTGAGGGCAACAAGGTTAATGTACACACACACACACACACACACACACACACACACACACACACACACACACACACAATTATTTATTTATTTTATTTAATTATTTTTTCTCTGTTTATAGTTCATTTCGGGTTCGGGTGAGTCGTTTTTTTTATGACGGTGAAGATGTGCTGATCGATCAGCAGGAGACGCTGAAGCTGAGGAGGACCTCCACCACAGAAGAAGAAACCAGGAAGTGAGAAGTTGGTCGTTAGCGTGAGCTCAGAGGACCTATGGATCAAATGGAAGGTGAGTGAACAACTGAAAGTTACACTGATCACATGATCGATGATCGAACATGACTGGAAGTGATTCATTGATCGATGGTTATTCGCACGAGGATCGCGTGTTAAACATCCGTCAGCCAGCTGATCGGCTGACGTATCGATCCGACTGTTTACACCGAGCGGAACACTTATCACACCCGTAAATCAACCTGCTGCTGCGATCTAGCTATCTATCAATCGATCATCAATCAGACGATCGATGATAGCAGACTGCATCACGTACTGCTGTGTGTCATTTGTGTTGATGTGAAGGCAGTGGCAGTGGCTCCGCAGTGCTACATCGTCCTGGGACTTGCTGACATCTGTGGAAAGATGCACAGTAAACATCGGGGAGAACTATAAACAACATTTATTTACTATTGTATGTATTTATTTTAAAATGTCGGCTAAGTATTTGTTTATTTTTTTTAACATAAGAATCACACATCAGTGATATAGTGCTAACCTCTCCTCCTCACCCTCTTCTTCCTCTTCACCCTCTCTTTGTGTCACTGTCCTTCCTTTCATCACATGCCTTCTCTCCAACCTCCACCAAGTCCTCAGCTCTCTAAATTCCTTGATATGTTTCTCTCACTTTTTTATTTACTGGGGCAAAATGGCTGCAATATCCCTTCCTAGTTTTATGAGGACTACTAGAAGAAGAAAAACAACGTAGAGGCATACATCTCATTTCAAAAGTAACCATCCCTCCCGACTTAACATCCCACCTTTCTGTGTGTAATTCACACAGAAAGCCGGCACGGCGGCTCCTAAAAAGATGTGACAGTACAAGTCATGATGATGATGGTGTGTTTTCAAGGTGTTTCCCAGGTGTCCTTCTGTCAATCTAAACCTGCTGACAGTGTTTTTAACTCTAAATTACATAAGGCTACATAATTGCCATCAGTAAACTGGAAGCTGTCTGACTCACTCACTGGGATGGAGGCTGTTTTCTGAAGTCTGAAGTCTCAGTTGGGAGGGCTGACCATCGCAGTGATTTATTTTCATCACAAACACTCTGTAAGTTAAAGTTTTTTGCCAATGACAGATGCTGTTTTTCAGGCGGAAAACCTTCTGCTTTGATATTTAAACATAGCGAGACCAGACATTTATAAACTTGATTTTGTTATTGGAGTGAGGCAACAAATCACTTTACAAGATGAAATGGTTTTGCTTACCTTCACCTCTTGCAACAAGACATTAGTAGCTCCTCTCTTCAAAACTTCTTGCTGCCGTTCTCATTCTCATCTCACACCCAGCAATGCAGTGTTTGGATGCGTCGCTCTAATTAATCCGTGTAGAACACTGAGTCACATTAGTTCAACCTTTTTGTACTAGTGCGTAAAATCGTAATAACTTGACCAATTTATTTATTTTCATTTTATTATTCAGCCAGCTCAGGGGGAGCAGGGAGATTTTTACAGGGGCACTGGCCCCTGTAGGCCCCCATGTAGAACTGCCACTGTTTCTATTACTATTATATTATACCATTATTATTATTCTATTACTTTGTGTGTTTTACAGTAGGAGTAACTGTTGTGATCTTTGAGGGCGATTGAACTTATTAATGAAACAATATAGCAACCAAAATTCCACATTTACACCAGGACAATATTCACAGTCACTTTCTCTCAAGTCTGAACAAAATATCATTATTGTGCTTTCTTAAGGGTTAGGGCGAATTGGGGCGTCTCCATGGATACTGGATGTCCAGGACATCATAGCTGGTCAGCTATATAGTTAATGACAACATCAGGCTCACTTAGATTGCGCCAAATTGATTATATCATTATCTCGTGAAAACAAGTTTCATTATCTCGAGAAAATTATTCTGCTATCTTGGGAAAACAAATGAAATTAACTCCCTATCACGGGACAACAGAGGATATAAAACGTATGAATGTAAGGCCCTTTAGGACTTACGTACAAAAACTAAATATAAGGTTGTCAACATTTTTAAGTGTCTTTAATCTTTAAGGTGAAAGTGTCTCCTCTGCTGCCTCTCAGGTCAGTCAGGTGACATCGCAGTAACATCAGCAAACAGGAAGTGTTATGCTGTCACAGGAAGTGCCCGAAAGATCAAAGACAACGCAGCCGACTGGCACAACCTGATGATGAGGTGGGAAAAACTCAACGAGGAAGGATTCGAAGTGGCGGGAAACATCGTCAACATGAGACTGACCCGGTGAGTTTATGTTAGTTTTATAAGTTTTGTTTAATCTGACAGGTGACTCGAGTGACATCACTCAAGGACATTTATCAGAAATACTTTATTATTGATCCCTGAGGGGAAATTGCTTGCAATACAGCTGCTCCCATTCAAAGTCCCGGAAGTATGCTGAAAAATGTCATAATAATAATAATAATAACAATAACAATAATGATAATAATAAAAAACTGTAAATAAGCATGAACAACAAAAAAACAAAAATAACAACAAAACAACAAAAATATTATGTACATTCACTAGAATAAATTCACAGAGTAATAAATAATGCTACAGTTGGAATATGAGTTTTTGCACAATATTTGTCTCAATTATTGCACATTAAAGAGGAACAAAGCATCCAGAGTCCTGCTATCGGCTGACACTCAGAGCGAGGAGTTAAACAGTTTGATGGCAACAGGCAGGAATGATTTCCTGTGGCGATCTGTGGTTGGATCAGTCTAGTACTGAATATGCCCCTGTGGCTGACCACCACGTCATGGAGTGGATGGGAGCCACTGTCCAACATGTAACTTGGACAGCATCCTCCTCTCTGACACCACCGCCAGACTGTCAAGCTCCACTCCCACAAAGTCACTGGCCTTGAGGATCAGTGTGTTCAGTCTTTTGGTGTCTGTTACCCTCAGCACACAACAGCATACAGGACAGCACTGCCCACCACAGGCTCAGAAAACATCCTGAGCATAGTCCAGCAGAGGTTCTGGGACCACAGCCATCTCAGACAATAGAGATGACTCTGTCCCTTTCTGTAGAGGGCGTTGGTGTTCTTTACCTAGTTCAGTTCATTATCAGTGTGGACCCCCAGATACTTAAAATCCTGCACAATGTCCATACTGACCTCTGGATGGAAACAGGGGCCAACAGCACCTTGGTCCTCTTCAGGTCCTCCTCTTCTTCACACAGCTCCTAAGGAGACAAAAACATCTAATGGTTGGAGGGAAGCTGACAGTTCTGCACCAGCTGCAGCAGTTTGTCTTGTCTTGAGGGGCAACCAGGAGGAGGGGATGGGGTCCTTGTTAATGTGGGTGGAGTCTGTGTTGGTGTGGGTGGCATTTGTGATAATGTGGTTGGGACCTGTTAATTGGCCTGTTAAGTGTTTAAGAGTATTTATCTATTTTTCCTGCTTCAGTTCTCAGAGTGATCAGCTGCTGGTGGACGAGTCTTCATCACCTACATCAGCTCCATCAGCTTCCTCAGCTCTCTGGCAGCTGCCGGGCAGAGCTCCAGAGCTGCAGGACGAATGCTGCAAACTGCAAGATGTCATCAACAAAATGGTGTTCCTTCATGTATTTTTATTTAGTTGAAGAGTCTTTTTAAAATTTCTTGCCATCAGATAAGAAACAAGTTTCTTTTATTGTGAACTGGATTAGTCGTGCTCACAGACACGTCCAGGTCTCAGAACAAATGCTGTTTTATGTAACAACATGTCATCATGGTAACAGCGTGTAGTTGTGGAAACCCTAAACCTTATGTGATGCAGTTCTTGTTGTGAACCGGTCACAGCTCAGTTTTATGTTCAGAACCGGTAAACTGACCTCTCTCCTAAAGCTCTCATCGGATTGGTCGCCTGCACATTGTCAGACTGGGATGATAAAGATGCACGCTGAACGGTCGAGTCACAGTTTATCCTCTGAACCCTATATCTGTGATTCCATGTTCTCAGGGCGTTGTGGTGATGAAGATGGAGCGTCTGGTGACATCACAGCGAGCTGTTCAAGATCTGGAGGAGTTTCAATTTGGACCTGAAGGAAGAAAGTTTCCTCTGTTTCACAGCTGGGACACCAAACACTTTGGTGAGTTTACCTGTTTGGTACAACGCACCTGATGTCATCAATCTCACCCGAGTGACAATGTTTCTTGTTTCAGAGGAGTCGTCTCGTATCTTGTTGGAGTCATTCTGTCAGGAGCTGAAGTTGAAGCAGTTGATCCTGCAGGAAGTCGCCCACACCTTGACCTCTGACCTTTGCATGGTCTACCTGTCCTGCTGGTTGCACCAGCCCTTCATCCCCCCACAAACCAGACTGATACTGGAGGCTCTGCTGCTGGAGACTGGACACCGCCCGCTCTGATGTCATCCATCCTCCAGAGTCATGTGATCAACACCAGGGTCATCTGACTGACCAGGCACTAACCTAGCTTAGGTCAAAGGCTTAAGTCAGGGGGAAACTGTTAGGCTAGCTGTTGTCAGCACAGGTGTAGAAGCAGCGCTGTAAAGAGACGTAAAGCTGGATCAACGTCCTGACGCAGAAGGTTAACCCCTACAATCAGCTGATGGACATCATTCGACACACAAGTCTGTTTTTGTCTCTAAAGCTTAAAATTCAATGTTTATATTCCAATTGACTACATAAACAAATGTTTTATAATGAATATGTATTTGTTGCTGACCTTGTGCACAAACAGTAAAACTAGTTTGACGTTCTCAAATTTTCACGGAGGAAGAACAAACGCTCTGTTAGCATCAGAAGCTTCACTGTGAAAAACGACTTAAACACAGAACCAGTTTCCCTGCGTCGTTCTCAGTACGACTGTATGTGACAACAAAGAAAACATGAAACAGCTCAAAGTCGAGGTCATCACGTCTGTTTATTGGAGGAACATGAAACATGTTTAATTCATTCAGCACTCAAACTGTTCTCAGTCTGTCCTCACATCGCTTCTCCAAACCAGCACAAATGTTCACGTTATGTTTGGAAAATGTTTTGCTGTGAAGTTTTATAAAAAGTAATAAAATAGTGCAACTTTTTTTAAACTTTGTTTGTCATATTTATCTACATATAAACAGCCAACTGAACATTTCTATTTTTCAATGAACAACAAATCCAAATATGGAAACACAGAAAAAAAAGTTTCTCTTTTCTTTTTTTTTCTTTTTTTACAAATTTACAATCGCACCAGATTCCTTAAAAAACAGCAGGAAGCCACCGATGACATCACAGGTGAGAGCAGAACAGATCAATCAAACAACGAGCTGAGCTCAGACCATAAATAAGTTTGTTCATCGATGCTGAATACAGAAAAGGACAATAATTGATTATCTTGGTATAATAATGCTGCTGATATTTAGAGTCTGGTAACCTGAGATTGATTAGGAATTATTGATCAGGTTATCTGTAGAGACCACTGTTGTCCCGGTGATAAATCTGGTGTCACCTGATCACGCTCACGTCCTCATCATCAGGAAAAGGTTTGATCGATCTCTCTCAGGAAAACAAAATATTAAACATCAGCAGCACAAAATAAAACTTTAAACAAGATTGTTACTGCGGACGGCCACGTCCAGGTGAGACAGTCCAGGAGACAAAACCCAGTTGAGAAAGTCCAGGTGAGACAGTCCAGGAGACAAAACCCAGGTGAGACAGTCCAGGTGAGACAGTCCAGGGGAGACAATCGAGTTGTTTTCTGGGTCCACGTTTTGTAGGTCCAGGTGTTGGTCAGGTAGTACAGATGTTCGCCTGTGTGAGTTCACGTGTAATTCTCACAGCTACAACTGGAGTTACCGCACCTAATGAATGTAGACTCTCCCATTTCATGTGATGTGGTTCAGGTCCAGTTGTAGTCTTGCTCAGTCCAGATCAGTCTGGGGTCTGTTAAGAGTTCACTGAGGAGCTTTGGCTCCGTCAGAAGCCTCAATGCCTAGCAGGGCCTGGACCGCCTCCAGGGGAACCCCCTCTGGGGTCTGAATGTGCATGGTGGTCCCGTCTGGCCCATTGACGATAACGATCCGGTCCAACCCAGGTTCTGCCATCTGGACTGTCAGGCCCTCGGTCTGGATGTAGATCTCCTGACCCTCCTGCAGCTCTTTGGGCTCACAGGGGTCAGAGGATCTGGACTCAGACTGGGAGAAGTCCCTCTGCTGATAGGGTGTTGGGGTTTGGACTGAGGTGGACTCAGGTGTCTGGGTGGTTCTAGACTCAGGTGTCTGAGAGTCTGCAGTTGTGTCGGGCCCTGAACCCAACACCTTCTCCAACTCCTTCATCTGGGCTGTGAGGTCACTCGTGCTCAGGACCTGGTACTGGCTGGGCGACAGAGGCCCCTCCCCCTGGTCCTCACCTGAGGTCACCTCCATGGATGTATCTGGGGGCAGGGCCTGGGTGGAGGTGGAGCCAGAAGAGCTGAGGGAGCAGAGAAACACATTCAGACCAGATCAGAATAGATCAGCACTAGGGGTGTGACGAGATCTCGTGCCACGAGATCTCGCGAGATTAAACTCGACGATATTTCTCGTCGCGTTAAAAATCTGTCTCGCGAGATTTGTGAGCTATGCAAACCTCTACCCCTGTACCTCTACCAGAGAAGCTGGCTCTGCTTCTACCAGAGAATTTTGACTGGCTGTGCTTCTACTTGTGACCTGTGGGGGAAGTAATGCGCATTTGCTACGTCTAGCCTGCCAGAACCTAAAGAAGGAGAAGGAAAAGAAGAAGAGGAGGAGAAGGAGGGGAAACAGCAAGCAGCCAGAATGACGTCGGAAAATACCGGTATGACCATTGAAGATGCCCCCGCCACTTTTAAATCGTCTGTTTGGCAGCATTTTGGGTACCCGGCGGAAATGATAAATGGCAGTAGAGTGACTGATAAAACACAGACAATATGCAAACATTGTATGAAAATAATGCCGTACACCGCGGGTAATACGAGCACGATGCGGAGTCATATGCAGCACCACCACAGCTCGGTACTCAAATCAGCTTCTGCACCTGTGAAGAAAACACTAACAGGCCAGACGACGCTGACAAATGCATTCGGACCTCAACTTCCACAGTCAAGCGCCAGAGCCACAACAATAACAAGAGACATAGGTGTTTTTATCGCAGCAGATATGAGGTAAGACAAAACGCCCGAAGTATTGATACACTTGACAGCTGCGATGTCAGAGATGCTGAAGACCTTGTGAAGCTGCTGCATCCTTTGAAGACAGCCACCACAGTGTTGTGTGAGGAGAGGAGTCCCACAGTGTCTCTCATTGTGCCACTTAAGAGCATGATTGAACAGAACATGACACCAAATGATGGAGATTCCACCACTGTGGCCAACACAAAGACTGCAATCCTCACGAATATTGCAAACAGATACAGTGGGGATGCCTTCAACTATCTGCTGGAGTGCACGATACTGGACCCAAGGTTCCGGACTCTACCTCAGCTAGACCATGACCAGTGTGAGGCCGTCTTCCTGAGGGTACAGAACAAGGCAGAACAGTTGCTGCAAAAACAGGTATATATATATCAGTGATGAAGTGTGTCTGTGTGTCTGTGTGTGTGTGTGTGTGTGTGTGTGTGTGGGTGTGTGTGTGTGTGTGTGTGTGTGTGTCTGTGTCTGTATGTGACATCTGTGTGTGTGTGTCTCTTAGCTGCTTATCAAAATTAACACCAGTGTTTCTTCTGTTTAAAGACCACAGCTGAGGAGAGGGAAGAAGGGGCAGCAGGTGGAGCTCACTGTCCCACACATGGTAGAGAGGAGGCTGTGAGAGATGATGAGCCCGAAGTGACAGAACCTACTCCCAAAAAGACAGCACTTGAGGACCTGTTAGGAAACTCTTTCTCTACTGAGCCAGAGATGTCCAACAGTACAAAACAGGCTGAGAGGGAAGTTGAAAACTACAGAAAAGAGGCCTCTATCCCTCTCAGTGGCTGCCCTCTTAAGTGGTGGCAACAACACTGCTCCCAATATCCTTTGCTGTCTCACCTTGCCAAAGCGTGCCTTTCTGTCCCTGCTACCTCCGTTCCAAGTGAGCGCATCTTTTCAACAGCAGGAGACATAGTCAATGCGCAAAGATCCCAACTGCTGCCAGACAATGTGGACATGCTAATATTCTTAAAAAAGAACATGGCTGTGTAGTTGCAGCATGTTGTTACACTTGGTCAGGCTTTGTTTGCACTCTGTATTGACAGTTAATGATTTGGTTTTGCACATAATATTGTTTGCACTTTGAAAAGAAAAGGAGGAAATATTCAATTTTATTATTTTTTTATTATTGTTTTAACTTTTATAAATTTTAGTTCTAGTTTCAATTTGTGAAAGAATAAGTTTATTAACAGTTAAAAGAACATGACTGTGTAGTTGCAGCATGTTGTTACCTTTAATACTTGGTGCATGCAAGTTATAATAAAACATTTCAAAATGCTTGTGCAACTCAGTAAAATAAAAGTCTGTTGGTCCAGTCATATATTTTGTCATTGTGGTTTTCCTAAAATCTCGTCTCGTCTCGATCTCGTGAACCCAATCTCGCGTCTCGTCTCGTCTCGTGAGCGGAGTGTATCGTCACACCCCTAATCAGCACAGATCCTACAATCCCCGAGATCACCCTTTCTACCCTGAAATCACCTGTTCAGCCAGCTCACCTGGAGGCAGAGTCAGCAGTGGTGGTCTGCAGTTTTGTTCCAGCTGGGATCACCAGAGGAGACACAGAAACCGAACAGGGCTTCAGAGGGGAGGTCACAGAGGTGACAGGAGTCACAGGAGTCACAGGGGTCACGGGGGTCTCACCTACGAAAGCAAAAAAAAACAAACCACAAGTTCAGTTCAGTTAAAAATAAATAATATATCTATGATTACATCAACTACAGCACAGATGCAGTAGTGTGTAGTACTGATGCAGTAGTAGTACCTGCTCTGTGTGCCTCTATGCCATTCTGATGAACTGGAACGCTGTTCTCCATCTTGAATCTCTTTGAAGGCGGCAGCATTTTGGAATTCTGAGAAACAGAATTTATGATGAATTCTGCTGGGTACCTGGATCAGGGGTTTATATGAGGACTGAACCTGCATCAGGTGTTCATCAGGTAATAAATCCAGTATTCTGAATTTTTGATCTGATGTATACACATGCAAGAACATTAAAGCTGACAGTGTTGACAGTGTGTTTACCTCCATGTATCGGACGTTCTTATTCGTCAGACTGGAGCTAGGAGATGATCCAGGAAGCACTTTCATCCTGTTCACCTCGTCCAGGATCCCCAGAGACCTGGCAACCTAAAACACATGCAACTGTTCACACACCTGTAACCTGAATCACACAGTACACATGTGTTGTACGAAATTGACCAATTGACGAAAATATCAACAGGCCAAAAGTTGGGTGGGAAATATGCTAAATTAATTAATTAATTAACAACATAAGATATAAACTAATATTGTGTGACCATTAAGATATTTTCTAAAAATAAAACTTCTCAGCAGTTCAGACACTGAGAGAATCACAGTTTGTTCACTCATGTGCAGCGCTTTTTCTCACCACACGCATATCATCTCAGAAAATCACAGTAGAACAAGGAGTAGATCACAGTAGAGGGTCTCACCTCGATGTTCCGGACCTCCAGCGGTACAGTTCCGGCCTGTGGACTGATGATGTAATCCTGAGCAGCCTGTCTCACCTGAGTCTGCAGGGACTCAAACTCACGGTAAATATCTGGAAACCGAGTGCGAGCCGGACCGCCACGCTCCACCTAAAGGAGGGAAAACACAACAGTCTGTCTTCTCATCGTGTGTGTGTGTGTGTGTGTGTGTCTAATATATATATATATATATATATATATGTGTAGTTTGTGTGTATATACATACTGTGTGTGTTTGTGTGTGTGTGTACCTTTGCCAGCAACAGCTCCCACAGACTCAACATTTTCGTCAAACGAGGAAGAACGATGTCCATCAGTTCCTCATCCTCACACTGCTCCACCAGCTGCACACAACACGTAGTTGTCATGGATACACAACAACACATCAGGTATCCGTCATTGATTATGGTCACTGATGAAGAATGTAACCATGGCTTCACAGCTTTACAGCATGTCTCAACTTTCTTCCTCTTACCTCCTGCAGTCGATCTCTTCTCCTCTCCGCCTGCTGCTCTGCGGTTACCGTGGTGACAGCAAGCTTTGGTGGTCGACCACAGCGGCCCCGCCTACTGACGAGGCCAACTGCCATCTTGGAAAATGAACCAATCAGATAAATGGATTATTTACTGCAATTAAAGTTGTTGAGAAGGACATGTGGAGTGTTCTCAGGTCATCAGACTGCAGTTTATCATGTCGTTGTACAGAAGTGTACAGGTATGACTGACCCCGTACGGGTGGGACTGACCGTACAGGTGTGTCACACCTGAAGGAGATTGATGCAGTGGAGAGGAGGACTCTGATGTTGACCACTGACTTCTTCGTTGGTTGAGGTCTGAGACTGTTTTCCAACGGTTAATAACAATCGTTACATTTTGTAAGAAAGAAAAAAGTTTGAAGTGATCTCACCTTAGGAGGCGGTACCAATGATCGACCATGGCCTCGACCCCGCCCCCTCCCTCTGCCTCGTCCTCGGGGCCTGCCGGGGCCCCGGTAATGGAGGCCCCTAAGACCTACAGCTGTTGCTGGACCCCCTTCCACCTGCAGACCAATCAGAGAGAGAGGAGGGTTAGGGTTAGGGTTAATAAATATTTCCTATGAAATATGATCCTCCCCTCAAACCTTTGATTGGTGGCTCTCTTACTCTGTTTGTTGCTGTGGCAGCCGATCTGTCGCCCTTTTTCTTCTCCTCCTCCTCTCTGACAGCGCCTGCTGTCGTCTCCTGTGATTGGCTGTCCTCTCTGAGGGGGTGTGGTGTGTTGCTGGGTGAGTCGCCAGGCAGATCGGGCTCTCCATGTGTCGGGTTTAGTTTGTAGTGCCGGTTCAGTCCTCCAGGACCAATGTAGGCCTTGTCGCAGGTCTGGCAGCGATGAGACCGGGACTTGTGGCTGTAGGTGAGGGAGGGGGAGGAGCCAGGCGTGGGGCCATCTTTCTTTGCAGCCTCCTCCTCCTCTACGCTCATGTCAGAGTAGTCGTCAGAGTCGGACTGGTGGCTGTCGGCGAGGTCCTCTGTCTTGATGAACTTGTAGTCTTTGGCTTTGTACTTCGGAGGTCTCGAGACTCGGCCAGATCTGGTCTGGACCTTCATTATCTTCTTTTCCCTCTTCTTCACCCTCTTCTCCTTCTCTTTTTCCCTCTCCCTTTCCTTTGCTGTTGGGGGCGGGGTTACAGGGGGCGGGGCTGTGGTGGCGGGGCGGACAGCAGAAGGTGTGGTGCTCTGAATTGGGACTGCAGTGACTACTGCAGATGGTTTAACAGGATTCTTACTAGTGGCTGTCATTGTGCCGTTAGCCCCGGTTTTAATTAGCGGGACACTTATGGTTTTGGCTGCAGAGGTGGGTGGGGTCTTGATGATGGTAGGAGGTGGAGGCTTAACAACAGTGGAGGTCTGGACTCTGATGGGTGACACTGCAGGTTTCTGACCTGGACTGGAGGCGGTGCCTGCTGATGACATCTGACCTGTGACTTTGTGAACCAATGGGAGCAGAGATCCAACAACAGGGGAGGGGCTCTGCAGCAGCAGCTGGATGGGGGGGTCCCCCGGGCGCTGCTGCAGGAAGAACTGCTGACCCTGCTGACCAACCACAGGCTGGATGTGGATGATCTGAGCACTGCTTACGCTGCCATTGGCTGACAGCTTGACCTGGGGATGACTGACAGCTACACACTTCTGCTGGGGGGTGGAACCTGTCTTGAGTTCCTGTTTAGGGGGAACCTGGATCTGGATCCTGACGGGCTCGGACTAAAAGGACAGAGAACCAGAAACCAGTTGAAAACACTCAGAGGGATTTAACCTGATTAAAAGCTCCACACCAGCCACTCAATGGACTCTAAGAAGATTATTACAGTAGGGAGAGATTATTCATCTAAATTTCACCAAAACTGAAGGAAAAAAAAAATCATTTAAATATGTGTTTCCATTATTAATGTAAAAACACATAAAAGAGACTGACACAATCAGCTGTTAGAGAAAAAAATAAACCAACTACAGGTGCTGGCAATACACCTGACAAGAACACCTGAAGAACTGCTGATAGACACACACAGAGAGACAGACAGAGAGAGTGAGACAGGTGATGGGTGTATCACTTAGATATTTCCACACTTGGCTGACAGACTCAGTCTCACTGGGAAACTGACTGCTCCCCCTGGTCAGGCAGGATCAGTCTGGACCAGCTGAGTCTAGTATAGTCCAGATAAACCAGTCCTTAACAGGGTTGTACACCTCACCTTCTTCTGGACCACCTGGACCGAGCTGCCGGTCTGCATTGCGAACTGCTGAGCGACGCTCTTCAGCTGCTGGGAAGCGTTGTTCTGGGTTGAGGTCTTCAAGTTCTGCTGAGGGATCTGGACTTGCTTCTGCTGCTTCAGACCCTGCTGAGGGACCTGGACATGCTGCTTCAGGACCTGCTGGGGGACCTGAACATGGACTTGTTGCTGGGACTTGGTCACCTGGTTGATGACCTGTTGCAACTGATTCGGGTCCAGGGCCGTGTTGTGGACGGGGACGGTTTTGACCAGCTGGCTCTGCTGGAGCAGCTGGGCGGCCTCGGTGTCGGAGACCTGGACGATCTGCTGCTTGGTAAGCTGATCCAGCAGAGCCTGCTGCTCCTCGGCCGTCAGTCCAGAACCCTCCACCAGGCTGCCGTCCGGCTGCACGTAAATGATGGTGGTGTTCGCCAGGTCCGGGCCCAGGCCGGTGAGCTCTGTGCCCACCAGGATGCTCTGTTCCCCCGGGCAGCTCTGTAAGAAGTCTGCCAGCTGAGCTCCGGACCCTGCCGGTGAACTCTCACCGGGGTGACCGGTCTCTACACGAGACACCGTCTGTAAACCCTCTCCTGACTGGCTGCTCTGGTCGGCAGCCGTTGACAAGGCATTATCCCCCTGCTGCGCGCACGGAGCGGACGCGGTCCCCGGCGGCTCCGCGGCTGTTATTGTTCTGGTCGAACCGCTGTCATCCTCGTTGTCCGCCATTTTGCCTGTGAGGCTAACTGAAGTGTTAGCTTAGCTCAGATGGGGGGGAGTCGGTGGATCCAATCAACCTGATCGACGACCGATATCAGCCAATAAATACTTAGTTTTAAAATCTGTGTGTGCGGGTGATTAAAACGCTCCGCTGGGCTGAAGGGTAACATTAACGGGAGGGGTAATAACGGGAGCAGGTAATGGTTAGCTGGGGGCGTTTTGTACTAGCCTAGCTTAGCCGTCGGGAGGAGCGGGAGTGCGTACTTCCTGAACCGGATTTCCCAGTGGACCGAACTCAAAATATTACATATTTAATTAAGAAAATCGATGACATATTTCAACATAAAAATGCAACATTCAAATATTTTCACCACCTTTTTATGATATATACACCTTTATATATATATATATATATATATATATATATTTAAATATATATATATATATTCCACTCCTCCTGTTGTATAGTTTGTTTGTTTTTTTCCAATTTTTGGAGAACTTATTACAAATGTTACCTTTCTGAATTTTCACCTTTAAAGCGTTATTTAAATAAACACAGTTCATTGCTGGAAGAGTATCAAATCATTCAAATAGAGCTGATCCAGTTTCCATATCTTCCAATCAGCAGTTACTATATTTCCGCTTCCGGCCATTCATTATACATTTATTCCTGAAACGATCCTCTGGCTGCAGATAAAGAAAGAATAAATAAGAGAATAAAGCCTCATTTGTCGCTCATTTGGAAAATAATTAAACATCAGAGAAATACATTAAAAGACTAAATTAAAGCGAATATAGAGGTGTTACTGTGTGTTCTGCCAGCAGGTGGCGCAGTTTGTTGACAGCAGGTCAGCATCAGCATGAAAGCTGTCAACAACAGAAACAGGGCGATGTCACCTGACAGATCTTTAACATCCAGCTGTAATTAAAACATCTGTCACAGCATCTGAGCCGAAACCTGCACTGTACTTCTAAGTAAGTGCCTCACGGTCTTCTTCCTGACGTTAGCCTGCCTGGCTAATACTCATATAGCTGCTCTCATATGATGCTAGCTAGCCTGGAATCAGTGCTTGACATGCTAATTCCATAAACAACATGATGTTTGTTTGTTTGCTCGTTTGCTTGTTGCCGGTGACTTCATGTTGTTTTTGGGATGTTCGCTGTTAGGTTTAATCAGAACCTGCCGAGCTGTCGTCAACCTGACGGGACCGTAATCTCTTGGAGAGACAGCGCAACAGAAACTCTATTCAAGCAACCGTCAATTTAATATTTTTCTTAAGTCGGGCTGAAATAAATGTGCTGTAAAGCGCAGTCTGAGATTTGTTCCACTCAAGCGAACTGTTCCGTTTATTTCGGTGTATGTCTGGTCCACCAAACAGCGTTTAATTGTTTAAAATCTCAGATTTAACGGTTGATCACACGGTTCGTTTACGCCCTCTGTCACTATAGTTAAGAAAGAATAGCAGAAGATGAACAGCAGATGAATCACAAATCAGTAACTATTAATGTTGTAAAATGTTTATTGGCATATCTTTACAGAGACACCACGGTCTGTAAATGCCGTGTTTAACAGCATTGTGTGTTGGACGGAACCGTAAACCTGTTCAGGGTTCACTCTACCATATCAGGGCGCAGAACGTTCGCGACGTTCGTAACACCAGACGTCACTTAACAAAGTGTCTATTTTACCAAAGTCTTCATTTGAGCCGAAATACATTCATTTCAGTAGAAGACATTAGACTTTCAACAATTTAGTAAGCGTTCTCTTCAATTCGGCAAATGTTTGGGTGACCGAACAGCGTTACAATTATGTTGAATTTGAATTTTTTACGCTCCCATGCGATTTGACTCGTCTAAGCGAAAACTTGAATAAATCATTAGCTCGAAATTTTACCAAAGTAAAACGTTTCGTTGTGTGACCGCAAATCACACAGCTTGTTAAGGCTTACTTCATTGTGCATTGTACGCAGATATAAGGACAGAAAAATTTTGGTGCATATTAAACAGAATGTGTTGCGCAGTACAGCCGTGGTATTCTCCAAACGCATTCGTTCTGGTGTTAATTTTACGTGTTTTTAAATGGAGATTTTTAAGTTATTTTCAGAACCAGCCCAGTCCACTTGGCAGGAACATGGCGACCCAGCCGACCCCTCCGTCCGTCCTGAGAGAGTTTTGTCCGCTCTACTACCTGCTGAACGCCATCCCAGCCAAGGTACTGAACCATTCCAACAGCCCCAAACCCCCAAACCCTTCATTTACTGTCAGAAAAGCCAAAGAAAGGCAACAGATCTTTTTATCTAAGAAAATGGACCTAGATGGTGTTGATGTTCTAACTTGAAAAATGACGGACTGATAAGTTGCTTACCAAATAGACAGGGAGTGACTTCACTGCATCAGAAGACCTGCAGCTTCCTCTGAAGCCACCATCACCTGCATGACCTGTGAACACACCGTCACCTGTAAAACTGGTGCCCTAACAGAGGTCATATTAGGCTTTTGGGTTTTGACCCTTCCTGTATTGCGTTATGAAGCATTTTTCTGCATGTAAAAGTTCAGCAAATTGAAAATGCGCAAAGTCCACTGAGATACTGTCTCCCACAGGAAACGCTTGCATGACCCGCAATACACTGCCCCTCTGATTGGCTGCTTCCTGCCTGTTACGTAATGCACATGTGCAGCTCTCACTAAAGATTGAACGAGGTGAGATGTCTCACCTAAGCGGAGCTAAGCGGAGCATTCATGACACAGTGAAAAGGGATACTGCAGCAGCGCACTATAGGAAATTATGTGTTTTTTAAAAAATGAGAGAAAAAACTGTTCTACTGGGACCCCCAAATAAAAGTATGAACCTGAACATTAGCATACACAAACTCACACCTTCAGCTGATCAACTTCTAACAGACAGTCAAGACCAGATCACATCAGTCCTCTAAAGACAAATGATGATGATGATGATGATGATGACGACGAAGGCTCCTGCCTGTGTCCTGCAGGTGCAGCGTGGATTCCGGTCCGTCTTGGTCTACTTGACAGCTCTGGACAGCAGCAGCGACTTCCTGGCAGTTGGCAGCAGCATAGGGATGCTCTACCTTTACTGTCGCCGCCTCGCACATATGAACAAGTACAGCTTGGAGGTCAGAGCTCTTCTTCTGTGGTGTTCATCACTGTCAGTGTTTATTCAAAGTTATTGATCAAAGTGGAGACAAACATTAAAACTGTCATGAATTCAAACTATGCAGTCTTTAATTGGAGGGTGCTCTCAACATTTACTATCTGCTCAACCTATTGCAGCTTTTTTGATCTATCAGTAAACCCAGTTAATCAATAATATTCAAGATTAATTTATCTGTCCCTCTAGAGATGTGTATTGGAAAAAAGGCTGCCACTTGGCAATACATATAATAGTGTACACACAAGATGACAGACAGCAGGACAGGGACAGACACCTCTGCTGCAGCCTCTGGAGGCAGATCAGAGCTGCAGTGAAACTGTCCTCCCCCCACATCTGAAACTTTCACACAGAGGACGATGCAGAGAATCAGCACATGATGCCAGCATTCAAAGGGCAGTGTGAATGGGGCTATTGTTAGTATGGCATCTTCAGTGCTACAGTTGTTTCAATAAATAAACTGATGAGAATCTAAGTGGCCTTGATTGTTGGATTTTAACTCCCACACCTTCAACATCTCCAGACACTTCAGAACGTTGGAGGTCTGTATTCATTATTTTCTTTAGGGACAGGTTTTTTTTGGAGGAGGTGTGATGATTGCTGTTTTCCAAAGAGACTGAACTGTATGTGAATCAACTGACCTTAGGAAGACGACACCAGGCTGGTGTAAGTTCATCTGGACGTCTTCAAAGGTACAGCTGAGACACCATCAGGGCCTGATGGCTCCCACTGGGATGTAGTCATCAGTAATAATGGACAAGGACAGTGGAGAGTAAAGCTGAACTCATAGATAATCAGGAAATTTAAGAATCTGAGTATTTTAGACCTTTTTGTCTAAAAAACTATTAAATATAGTTAATTATTATAATTAATTAACAGCATACACATGTTGTAACCTTTTTAATGGGACATTACTTATTTGTTGGAATTAAACACTGACTATTAGATAACTAATAAAAACAACACAATATGAAATGTGTTTTTATACAGTGAGTACTGGTTAATTCAGGACTCTTATTGTGAAAGGATAAACCTGAACCAGTAGAGCTGCAGAGCTCTTGTCTGTCTCTGTCTCTGCTCAGGTGATCAGTGCTGCATTCAGGTGATGTCCATAATGTTTGTGATTTTTTACAGCTGTTTGATTTTAAAGACGTCTTTTCAGACACAGTGTGACTTCCTGTGTGTGTGTGTGTGTGTGTGTGTGTGTGTGTGTGTGTGTTTCAGGGGAAGAGTGATGCGATCACAGCTGTTAAGCTGCTCAGCTGTTTTGATGATCTAGTTGCTGTGGGAACAGCATCTGGTCGAGTTGCAGTCTTCCAGCTCGTGTCTCCACTTCCTGGTCGAAACAAACAGGTGAGAACACACCTGTCTGTCTCTCTGTAGTTGTAACACACCTGTCTGTCTCACTGTAGTTGTAACACACCTGTCTGTCTCTCTATTTGTCTCCCTGCAGTTGAGGCGTTTCGATGTGGTTGGCCACCATAAAGGTTCTGTAACGTCGCTCGCGTGGAGCACCAACGGGATGAAACTGTTCTCCGGAGATGATAAAGGACGGATCGTGTTCTCGTCTCTGGACCTGGACCAGGTGATACCACAACCACACAAACTGATTAATGAGCCAGTAGTTTACTGGAGGAATGATTTTGGTAGATAGTAGTTAAATATTCCTGTTATCATATCCCTTCACCCAACACACATATTTAAAATCTGTTTTAATAAACTATAACTATAAAAAGCAGAGAAGTTTCACATTTGAGTTGCTGGAGCTCAGAAGAAGACACTGCTGACACAGAGCCTTAAAGATCATGCATAGGACCACATCAGTTTATTTTTTGCTCTACAAATTTTCATGAGAACAGTTGAGACATCACCTCTCTTTGCAAAACAATTAATGTCGTCATGTCTGATGTTAAAATGTGCACCACAGAGGACAGGTGTTCATCAGGCAGTCAGGATCTGTAACCTGGCCCATAACCTTCACTCATGTCTCTGTCTTGTAGACAGCGCCCTCTGATGGAATCAAGCTGAATTGCAATGCATACTCATTGTAGTAGTCGTTTAATCGATGATTGGTGACTGTTGAAACTTTACATGATACACACCAACCTGACCTTGTGTGTGTGTGTAGGGTGTGTGTAAACCCGTGCTGCTGTTGGAGGAGTCCTCGGGTGTGGTACAGATGGAGTACAGTCACCAGGTGCTGCTGGTCTCAACACAGCAGAGATCTCTGCTTTACTGCACACAGAAACAGGAAGTCCAGCAGCTCGGCACTAAGCCACGCAAGAGGTAAACACTAGGGATGTTCTGATCAGATCTTTTTGGACGTTGCTGCTTGTCTATTTCACAGCCTTCACCACCTCCTCGACTGTCTGTTTTACATGTTCTGCTGTATGAGAGCCACCAAACTAGTGCGCATACTGGCACGTTTTGATTGATTGATTGATTGATTTTTGGATTTGAAGTCAACAAACATAATCCAAAGGATAAGATGTTAAAGTGATAAGACTTATTTCCAACATGGTCCTCAGTGTCAACACATAAGACACAAAGACAACAAAGTGTTCTTGTTTGTGTGACTTTGTGTCTTATGTGTTGACACGGAGGACCATCAAGCTGATTGTGATCAGACACAATCCAAGGAAAAAACAAATTACTAAAACTTATGAGAAAATAAAATTCATACCTATATAAGACAAAAATCTAGTTGTAACATTGGTGTCAGTGTGATGTAATGCAGAGATGGTACAGCATACCGGGGATTCAAAAACTCCAGGTGACGAAAAAAACCCTGATCCTGTACCATGAAGATGAGCTGGTTATCCAGAGATTCATTTAATGACCTGCTCTGTAATGTTTTTGGCCATGTCGCTGTCTCCAGGATATTTCTCTTTCCTTATGAAAGCATCCACGAGTGTTTGTTGCATTGGTGTCTTTGCCTGTATTTCTTTAGTGAACTTGTAGTGTTCTTTGAGTGTTGTTTTATATGTGCCATATCAATTGTATAGTATTAAATGCAACTCTTTTTTTCCCATCATGAAACGGTCATATTGCAGATGTTACATGTCGCTGCTGGGCTGCTTTCGTTTTCTACTTTAAGGTAGTTCGAGACATTTGATCCACAGGTTAGCAGAGTGACGTTACACGTGCATCTGCGTTCTGCCACAAATTCTGCACTGATGTAAAAAAAAAAAAAAAAAAAAAATCAGCCTTGGGTCCACGTTCAAAATTGTATAAATGAAACTGATGCAGTGTTCCTAACTATAAATATAATATAAAATTAAAAAACTACTAACCCCAAAGTATGATAAATAACTAACTCAGTAAAATTGGACATAAAAAAAAAATTAGGCTATTACTTAGAATAAAAACACAGTTAGCCAGCATCCATGTCACTATGCAAACAATAAAAACTAAAAACTAAAAAGAATAATACTGCTGTTGAGGTGACGAAGATGGCTGTGCTTCTTCCCAGTCCGAGGCTCCAAAATATTTCAGAATTGCTCCTGCGAAGACAAAATTTGCTGGGTTACCAAGCAAAATGGATCCTAAGCAAATATTTATAATATATAACTGAGTTATGTTTCACTAATGCAGAAATTCATAATCTGTTTTTATATTAAACATTGTAATATTCAGTACAGTGTCCCTTTAACCCAGTGATTCTCAAAGTGTGGGGTGCACCCCACTGGGGGGGGGGGGGGGGGGGGGGGGGGCGAGGTGAGGTGTCAGGGGTGACGTGAGAGGCAGGGCAGGGACGTGAAGGTCTATTTCCACTGGATACGTGTCCGCTGCTTTGTGTCCACCACGCCAGCGGAGCTGATAGGTTTCACTTTCACTTTAGTTCATATTTTTTGAAGCAGGGTCATATAAAGAACATATCTATAGTCAATCTGTTCCCTACCGTAATCACCGATCAGTGCAGCCTCAGTTTGGAGAAGTAGAGAGCCACTCCAGCCCTGATGATCAGCTTTGTACTGCAGTGAACGGAGTCCAGAGAAAAAGCAAAATAAACCACCTAAAACAAGGCTCACCTTAAAAAAACAGTAACAGTTCAAGTGTACGTTGTATAGGGAAAATTCACACCCTAAACCTATTCATAGATATGTACTTTATATCGAAAAACACAAACTATCCCTTTAACTTCCAGCAGGTCCGCTGTGCTGTGTCCCAGCTCCGGCAGTCTGGAGCCCTCCAGAACATATCTGGTGGATGCTGGAGCACGTCGCAGCAATTCAGCTGAATTTTGCACCGAGCAGACAGGAAGTCAAGCGCTAAAATTACAATGGATGAAGTGGATGAAAAAATTTCTGTTCTCTAGGAGGGGCACGACAAAAAATAATTGAGAACCACTGCTTTAAAGCATGAACCCAATTTTAAAGTTGTCACTTTTAAGCAGTTTACGACAAGTTGTACTTGTTAGAGTTATAAACGAAGATAAATGTCTGAGGAGCACTTTGTGAAACTGAAGGAATATTTGTGTGTATATTTGACAGGTAAAGTGGACTACCTGTGCCTAACTGATGATTTGGTCGTAACATATATTATGAGGGCAGAGCTAACGGTCTGATGAATATATTCGTTTTGATGCCATGTTAATTCCACCGTCATTCTCCTTGCTAATGTGAATGATCGGTACCGACTCGACTCACCTCAACTAGCTTCCCTTAGTAGTACCCTAGGCCTCAGGACCAAGGTCCAGAGCCACAACACCTGGGTTTAATAGATATTCATACACATGTTTACTGTACACAGTGACAACAGTGGGTGTGGTATTAAAACATGATGATGGTAGTTTTATAGGATGAGTAGACGTTGATAGTAGTTGTACCGTGTGACATTATTAGTACACGTTGACGGTGGTTGTACCTTGTAATAGTACTAACGGTGTGTCTGGTGTTGGATGCAGCAGCGGCAGGTTCGGCGCCTGCTTCCTGCCGGCTCTCTGTAAACAGAGTGATCTTCAGGTGTTTGCTGCTCGACCTGGACTCCGACTGTGGAGGTCTGACGTCAGAGGACAGGTGGAGGACACCCGGCTGCTGAAACCACTCTTCAGCTCACAGGTACACTGGAAACACTGGGAACATACTGCTATCACATACATTCAGGACTGGTACTAATACAGCAGGAGTTTTTATTTCCACCTGCCCAATCAAAATCTGTGATCTAATACGGGGCAGATCTGATTTGAAACTGTAAAGATGGCTGCCAGAGAGAAGTCTAGTACCAGACAGAAGCAGCGTGTAAATAATATTTGTACATGTAAATTGGTGAATTAAGATGGCAGGTGACTGATGTTGCAGTAACAGTACTACACTTTGTACTCAGCAGCTTTTCTTGTACTTTTCCAATGAGTGGAAACATGTAGCTCTTTCTGCATATTCATGAAGAATGAGTGGTAATAACCACAGAGATTTTCTCTACCTATCTGTCTACCTGTCCGGCTCAGATTCCTCAGTTTGAATTGTTTCCTCGTCCCGATCCAATTGGAGCTTACCGTCCTGCAGACAGACAGCTTGGTCTGCTCAGCTGTATCCTCAGGGAGGGCTGGATCCTCAGCTGGAATGAGTACAGCATCTATGTCCTCGACTGTCTTAACGAGGTAACAGGTCTCCTCTGTTGACACAGTTCAGGTTAATGAGGTACTACTAACAAACTGTAACAACTACCTACAGTCCTCCAAATACTGTAATATAACACAGACATTTGTGTATTTTCATTGATTCATGTTGATTTGTGAATGTTGACATTATGTGAATGTTGTCGAGTGAATGATGATGTTGAGTGAATGTTTATGTCGTGTGAGTCATGATATTCTGTGAATCGTTATATTCTGGGAATTTTCTGAATGTTGACATTGTGTGAAGTCTTATGTTGTGTGCTATCTGATCAGTTTTGTGTTTGGTGCTGCAAGGTGATAATCGGAGCCTTGGAAAGCAGTGGAGATATCGTGTCAGTGTCGTGTTGTGACAACGAGATCTTCATCCTAAAAGGAGACAGAGACATCATCCGTCTCTCCAACAGCCCTGAGGGACTGGCCTCCAACTGTGAGTACGAATACTGCTGCTACTACTGCTAAGGTGTTGGATGTGACTTGGCCACTCCTGAGTAGAACATAGTGACAGTACATGAGTGAGAGTGAAGCAGCACCACAGTCCATCAGGTCCACTGCAACACATTTTGATTTTATTTCTCACAACCATCAACCGAACTTTTATTCCTTTAAAGTTTAACATCTAAAAGATAAATTAGTTAACAGTTAGTGTTAGTTAACTTCAGCCGACAGCAGCACCTACATTTTAACTGTCTACTTCTTTTTCTTCTTCCCCTTCTTCCTCTTCTTCTTCTTCCTCTTCTTTTTCTTCTTCTTCCTCTTATTTTTCTTCTTCCTCTTCTTCTTCTGGTTCTTCTTCTGGTTCTTCTTCCCCTTCTTCCTCTTCTTCTTCTTCCTCTTCTTTTTCTTCTTCTTCCTCTTCTTCTTCTGGTTCTTCTTCTGGTTCTTCTTCCCCTTCTTCCTCTTCTTCTTCCTTTTTCTATCTTCTCTTTTCTTTATTCTAAATCTTCTTTTCTTCTCTCCTTTCTGTTTGCATGTCAGGTAAGATCCGATTTTTTAGTGGTTTAAACGTTTGAAATCGAGCCGAAAATCGTTGTTGAGATGGGTGAGATGGCGTCCGCCGAGACGCCGTCTCTGTCCCTCCGACATGGCGTGAGGCTGGTCCCCGGACTTGGGGTGCCGGTGGAGGTGGTGCTGCTGGCTGTGGGAGAAGTGGTCTGGCATGATCAGCTGTGGTGGTGTTCGTGAAGGAGGAGCGGTGTGTATGTGTGTTGGTGGAGAATGGGGTGATTATCAAGGATGTTTGTGCAGGTGTCTCCTCTGGTGGTGCCGTCCACCAGACTCACCGTGTCTGGTGTCCCCCCCATTTATCCCGAATGAAGTGTTGGAGTGGGAGCTACGGAGGTTTGGAAAGTTTGCCAGTGGGTTTAAAACAGTGGGTCTGGGCTGCAAGGACCCGAAATTACAACACGTGATGTCTCTGAGAAGACAGGTATTCATGTTTCTGGAGACACAGAGACTAGATGTGTCATTTAGAGTAAAACACGGTGACGGGTTCTATATGGTGTATGCCAGCGCAGGGGTCATGAAGTGTTTTGAGTGTGGTGATGTTGGACGCAAATGGGTTTTGTGTCCACACTGCCAGATTGGGGTCGGCCGCGGCGGGGAGTGCCGCCGCCAGAAGCGCCGATGCTGGGAGTGCCGGTGCTCCGCCGGCTGTCGATAGTGTTGACGCTTCTGACGTGGCTCCCGTGCCGGACCACAGGGCCGGTGATAAGATGCCTGTGGCGGGCTCAGATCCTGACGGAGCACTGGGCAGTCAGCTGCCCGTTGTGGGTGACTGGGAGGGTGATGGGGCTGCGGAGGGCAAGGTGATGGAGGCTGAGCCATCTCCCAGTGGACAAAGCAGTAAGGGCTTATCCAACAGCCAAGTATTTAGTGAGGATGACGAGGAGGAAGAGAAGGAAGAATCTGAGAAGCTCACTGGGGCTGAGAAGGGGCTGAACAGTGATATTTATTCTCTGGAGGAAATTAATGATTTTCTGGATGACAGGTTTGGGAAATCTGTGAAAGTGAAAGATTATTTTCAGGATACTAACAAATTTATCATATCTGCTGCAGTTCTGCAGAAGCAGGTTGGATTTGAAGCATTAAATGAAAAGAAACGCTAAAAAAAACATATAACAGCACTGAAGAAGACTGCAGTGGGTCAGAAGAAGAGAAACGTTAAAAAGATGGTCTAACATCTTTGTCATGTGTCACAGGGTGTTTTTGTTGGTCTACTGTCTACTGCTGCTCTTTTCTATTTACTCTTCTATGGATGGGTTCAGGGTGGCTTCTTTACATATGAACGGAGGGAGGGATAGAAAGAAAAGAGAAGTCACTAAAGGACTATTTGAACAAAAGAAGTTGGAATTCATTCTGCAGGAAACACACTCTGACAATGAGAGTGGGCTTGGTGGACTTGTGTATTAAGCCATGGAACAAATCTTAAAGGGGGGGGTAGCCATTTGTTTTTCTACATGGTTGGATTTTAACATCTTGTCCTGTGTGGAGATTGTGAGAGGGCGGGGCTTGGTGGTTGTGGTGGAGATAAAAAAGGTCCCTTTTTCTTTTATTAATGTCTACACTCCCAACTCAGGGCAGAGCGAATGCTTTTCTTTGAGCAGCTTAGAGATGAGCTGCACCATGGACAGGATGAACAAGGAGCCTTCATGACAACACAGTGAGCGCAGCCAGATTAGATAGGATCTACATCTCACAACCTCAGACCAACACTCAGTGACAGCTCCATAACACCAGTACAGTTTACAGATCACCACCTCATCACAGCCACTTTCATTTCCTCTCACACAGAAAGGACATCATCATCTTGGCACTTTAATAACAAACTCCTGCAGGAGAAGGCCTTTTGCCAACACTTTTCTTTCTTCTGGGAGAACTGGAGAGGAAAGAAGGCTACTTTTGAGCTTTTAGGCAAGTGGTTGGAGATTGGTAAAGTACAAATCTGGGTGTTTTGTCAGGAATGCACTTCTCATTCTGCAGCTAAAGCTAATGTCTGGACCTTCGCTTAGTATTTATAGATTGCTTTAAAAGAGGGGAGCTGCCAGCCTCGTGCCAGAGCACAGTGGTCTCCTGCCGAAGAAAGGAGATTTGGCCTCACCAAAAAACTGGAGGCCTGTGGCACTTGTGTGCACAGACTATGAAATACTTTCGAGAGTTATATCCTGTAGGCACAGACTGAATATTGAACTAATGGTGCACATGGACCAGAGCTACTGCATCCCATGAAGAACGTTGATGGACAACCTCTTCCTGCTAAGGGATGTAATAGACATCTGCAAAGTGTTGGACGCAAACATCGGTATTGTGTCGTTGGACCAGGAAAAGGCTTTCGACAGGATTGACCACACATATCTGTTCAGTGTTTTTCGTGTATTTGGTGTTGGGAATGTGTTCACATCATGGGTGAAACTGCTGTATGATGGTGCAAGCTGCATGGTGAAAGTTGCTGGAGGGGGCTGAGTAAGCATTTTAACTGTATGGTTCTACACTGCGGCACGGGGAACAGCAGGATGCCCATTCTTCCATCGGGCTTCAGTGGAAAGCAAATGGGATGAGGATGCTCGGGTTGTATCTGGCAGATCCACTTTTTGAACAGCAGAACTGGGAGGGTGTAGTGGCGAAGGTGTCTGTGCGGTTGTCTAAATGGCATTGGCTGCTGCCTCAGCTGTCATATGGGGATGAGTCCTGGTCATTCATAACTTGGTTGCTTCGACACTGTGGCACAGGCTGAAAGTCTTGTCTCCACCAGGGAGCCTCATCGACGACATCCAGAAACACCTCGTGGACTTCTTCTGGACTGGGTAGCACTGGATCAGGGCTGCAGCTCTTTATCTACCAGTGGAGGAAGGAGGACGGGGACTGGTGGACATAAGATCTAAAATGATGTCCAACAGGCTGCAGACTGTCCAGAAGCTGCTGTGTCAGTGTGGTGGCAGGAGACCGCGGAGCAGCTTCTAAAGAGGGTAAGCCGACTTGGATATAATAAACAGCTGTTCCTGGTCCGGGTGGATGAAGCGGCCCTTACCAGGTTGTCATCCTTCTACACCTCTGTCCTGGAAGCATGGAAGTGTTTGAAACACACCAGGGACTCTGCTGCCTCACCTGTCAGGTGGCTCCTGGAGGAACCTCTACTGCTTAACAACTTCATAACATCTCAGACACTCTCCTCCTCCTCCTACACAGCGCAGAGACAGTGAAAGTGTCGAAGTGGACCGAGATGTTTGGCCAGGGTAAGTCCCCGACAGGCAGCTGGAGGTCATTGTATAAGCTGCATGTAGAAAAGCGTTCAGCTGATCTGCAGTGGAAGATTATACACGGAGCAATAGCTACAAACAGACACATAGCACATCTGGACCCTGGTCATGGGAGGGGCTGTCTGTTCTGTGCGCAGGACGAATCTTTGGTTCACCTGTTCACCAAGTGTCCCCACCTCGCTGGTCTACTGGGAGTGTTAAAATAATGGTGTACTGGTTTTAGGGAATACTTTTCTGTGGATGTTTATATATGGTCCAAAATACAAGGTGAGGAAAAAGAAGGTTTGTATTTTGATGAATGTTGTGTTTGCCGTGGCTAAACTTGTTCAAATGTGAGTATAAGAAGAGCGAAGAACTGATGGAGGAGTTCTGTGGTGGACTTCCTCAAATCTCCAGAGAGGCCAACTCAGAGCTCGACAGCCCACTGACTCTACAAAAACTATTTGCTGCGCCGCAGAGCATGCAGGGGAAAAAGGCTCCAGGCATCGATGGACTCATTGTGGAGTTCTACAAGGCTTTTTGGAACATCTTGGCCCAGGATATCTTGGATGTATTTAATGAGAGCCTGGTGTCTGGGTCACTGCCTCTGTTCTGTTGGAGAGCCGTCATCACCCTCTTGCCCAAGAAAGGTAACCTACAAGACATTAAAAACTGGTGTCCTGTCTCTCTCCCCTGCACAGACTACAAAATACTGTCCAAAGTCAAGCCAGTAGACTGAGAGGAACCATGGAGCAGATTGAGAGTGTGCTGAAGTTTAATGGCGGCTTGTGTGCTCCTTTTAGAGTGCGTAGAGGTGTCCGGCAGGGCCGTGCCCTGTCGGGGATGCTCTATGCACTCTCCCTGGAACCCCTCCTACAAAAGATAAGATCATCTATTCGAGGCCTAGTTTTACCTGGTTTTAACAGTAGCGTTGTTTTATCTGCTTACGCTGACGATGTCGTTTTTTATCAAAGATCAATAGGATGTGTGTGTTTTAAACTCTATAATTGTGAAGTTTTCTATTGTGTCAGCTGCGAGGGTGAACTGGAGGAAGAGCGAGGCCCTTGCTGTTGGTCAGTGGCGTGAGGGCCTCCCTGTTCTCCCTCAAAGCCTGTCTTGGAAAAGAGAAGGCTTAAAATATCTGGGTATTCACATAGGGAACAGTGACATAGAATAGAAAAACTGGGAGAGCATCACAGAGAATATAGACAGTAAACTAGCTAAGTGGAGGTGGCTCCTCGCACAAATGTATTTTAGAGGGAGTCTTAAACAACCTGGTGGCCTCTCTCTTATGGCACCAGTTAGCCTGTCTGGACCCTCCATCAGGTCTCATTGCTCAAACTAAAGCAAAGACGGTCAGTTTCTTCTGGAATAAATTGCATTGAGTTCCACAGTTGGTGTTGTTTTTATCCAGAGATGAGGGGGGCCAGGGCCTGGTCCACCTGGCTAGTAGAACAGCCACCTTCAGGATCCAGTTTATTCAGAGATATCTGACTGTACCTGAGGATCTGGTGTGGAGAGACGTGGCTGGCTGCATACTCAGGTGTGTCAATAACCTGGGGCTGGATGCTACTCTGTTTTTAACTGATTTTAAATTTCTAAAGTTAGGTGGGTTACCTCCTTTTTATCAGGGTGTTTTTAAATCCTTGGCACTGTTTAAAAGTAAAAGAATTGGAAAATGTGACTCTCTGTACTGGTTGTTGAAGGAGCCTCTAATCTGTGGTGCCAGGCTGGATGTGTGCAGCAGCACCGTGCCTGGGCTGATGGGGGCGCTGTGCAGGTCAAACTTTGTCTGCCTAAGTCAGCTGGTAGAAGCAGCAGGACTGGCACTCATGGACAGCCGGGCTCTGAGCTCAGTGCTGGGGGTGCGCTCTGTCCGCCTGATGCAGAGGAGCCTGGAGCTCTGGATGAAGAGGCTGACAGAGAGGGAGAAAGTCCTTCTCCTCAAACACAGCAGGGGAGAAGCTGAGCCCGACCCGGCAGACCCGTACCCGGAGATCCACCTGTGCCCTGGATTCACGGAGCTCAGCAGCCCCCTACTGAAGCACAATGATGAGAAAAAACTAAGTCTGCTCAAGGCCGACAAAAAGTCTCTCTGTATACAAGTTGTGTAAAAACTATTCATAAAACGTGCCTGTGTGACAGAGCAGAGTGTGTGTGGACTGAGAGGCTGGGCGGGCTGAGCCCTCAGTGGAGAACATTATATAAACCTCCTCTAAAACGAGAATCGGAGATCTCCAGTGGAGGATTTTACATGGTGCCATTGCAACCAGTGCCTTTTTATCTGTTCTTAATCACAGTGTTGTAAATGAGTGCCCATTCTGCATTCATTTTTCACGTTTTTACTGAGTGCAGGAGATTGGCAGAGATTTTTAAAGTGTTAACCCATGTTTTTAACCTGTTTGGTGTCCTGTTTACTGCCCCTGTTTTTATTTGTGGGGTTGGTTTTAAAAAAACAGAAAAGGCAAAGTGCCATATCCTAAACTTTTTAATTGGCGAAGCCAAAATGTCAATCTACCTGACTCATAGAGGCAAACTGCAGGGTGGGCAGACTCTTGACCCTGTGGAAGTACAACGTGAAGGCCAGACTGAGGCTGGAGTTTTGCTTCCACAGGATCATAGAGAACATAGATGTGTTTGAACAACAGTGGGCTCATGAGGAGCTGTTCAAGAAATGGAATTTGCATCATTCCTCAACTGATTTATTGATTGTACAACTGTTTGTTTTTAAACCAACTGTAAATAAAGTACTGTTAAAAAATCAAAAATCTTCATATTCTTCTTCCTCTTCCTCTTCTTCCTCTTCTTCTTGGTGTTACAGCTCATGAAGGCTAGTTATGTTTTGATGTTTTTAACCTGTCTGTCTTTCTTCTTCAGTGTCGGAGCTCTCTGTCCATCTCTCCTCACCTTTGACCACACCCAGCATCCTCCCACCAACCGGATCAGTGGAAACAGCTCAGCCAATCAGAACCATGGCTATAATTGTAGAGGGTGGAGGAAGGGAAGAGGGGGGAGGAGGATGGGAGAGACACAGTGAGGAAGGAGAAAAAGAAGAAGAGGAGGAAGTGGAGGAAGTTGAGGAGGCAGAGGAGCAGCTAGAGGTGACTGACTAGTTTAGCTGGTTGACACACTCAGTTCTGGACTGGTTAACATACCTGTTAGTGTGTCATGTGATCTGTTACACTCTGTCCAGGTGATGGAGCAGCGGTCTAGTTTATTCGCCAGTGGCTCTCGTAGCCGCAGCAGCTCTGTCACTTCCTGGGACAGTCTCCATGGAAATGCCCCTGTGACCACTTCATGTGAGCTGAGCTCGAGACGCTACAGCGCCCCCCTGGGTCAGGGCGAGATGCAGCAGGAGCTGGTGGTGAAAGCCATCAGAGTGAAGAAGAAGAAGAGGAGAAGACAAGGCAAGGACACATTTAGGCTGAAAGACAGACAGCTAGACAGGCTGAGAGACAGACAGACAGGCAGGTACTCTGAATGTTTCTTTATTCTCTCTGTCTTCAGACAGTAGCAGTGGGAACCGTCAATCTGAGAGCAGCTGCTCAGATTCCATGTTTGTGGCCCAGGATGGCAGCTGTAGTGACGGAGGAAGTGGAACTCCTCTGAGCGACCGAGCCTCTCTCATCGGTCTGGACCTCCAAAACCAGGACTCCCCTGAACAGGACCAGGACTCACAGGAGGCACAATCTGGGGGTTCAAACAAAGAAATAAAGGATGGAGAGAAGGTGGTGTCTTCCTCCAGCCAGTCTGGGTTAGTAACTGAAGACCAGCTGACAGAAAAATTATCTTTGTGTCTCATCCTTGTTTCCTGCTCCCACTGATCATTTGTCTTCTCTTTGTTTTTGTTGTCTCAGCTCTTTCCTCCCTCCAGGATCCCTGATCTTCCAAGGTCCCGAGAGCCAGCTGAAACCAGATGCAGAGCCAGAGGTCATCCCCCCAACCCCGGATGTGGATCTGCTGCTGGAGTGCACCTTCTCCTACATGCATAACACTGATGAGGATGATAGACAGGAGCAGCAACCAATGGAGGAACAGGAGGACGAGTTTCTGAGCCCTCTGATTGGACCAGAGGAAGAAGAGGAGGAAGAGGTGGGTGTTGCTTCAACTTATACATACATTAAGTGACATTCAAATAGAACTAATTTAGTTTGTATTTTAAACAAACTCCTTGCAGTAAGAGGGAAAAGAGTAACAGGAATTCCTTTACATTGTCAAAACATTTTATAGTTATCGACGTACCTGCTTGGTAGCTCCAACTGGGTGGTTTCAGCCTGTACCAGATTGAGCTTGTGTTTCTTTGGATTCCTGATTCCTGATCAGCATGATAACACTGTGCTGTTGATTTTACTCTCACCAGAACTGACACTAGTACCTTAGATTCAGGCAGACTTCTACAACTAGTCCCTGCTTCTTTACAACTAGTCCTCTGACCTGTACAACTAGTTCCTAAACCTCTACATTAAGACTGGAGAATTAAATGCATGTTTTTACGGTGGTGGAAACCGGAGCACCCAAATTTAACCAACCATAGGAAACATAGGACCTTCTTGCTGTGAGGCAACAGTGCTAACCACTGCACCGCCTCTTCTTATTACTCTTGTTTTTAATTTCTGAAATATAAAAGACTCTTTTGTATCTCTTCGCACAAGGGTCTGTGGATATTTGTGTGGTCTGAACGTCCATCTTTTGACAACTCTTCTTCTTGTTGTGTTTGAATATACTTCATATACCTTGTTTTTAACTAAAGCAGCGGCCAAATGATTCTTTTTTTCTAATGTTTTTCTGTATTTGTGTACAGAGTGATGACCTGGTGCCTCCTGCTGGTCTGACAGACCAGATGTTTTACTCCACTGTGTCAAGTCTGGACAGAAAACCCAGTATGTCCAGTGATGAAGAGGGAGACATCTACGGTCACACTGTTACAGCTGATGCCCTCAACTGTCCATCCAGTCAGACAGAGAAGAAAACAGGCAGAGACCAGGACATTCAGGACAGAGACACACTCAAACCTGAGCAGGTGAGAGACACAAACCTGATCAGGTGATTCTGTCAGCAGGTGCTATATAAATCTGTTTGAATCTTATCTCTCTCTCTAGTTGGCAGAAAGCTGGATGGGATATTCAGGACCAGGATGTGGGATACTGAGCCTGCAGGTGACTGACAGGTGGGTGCTCTGCTCACTGTCAGGTGACTACAGTATGACCTGTGGGTTTCAGGTGTGTTGCTTGGACATTAAATTACTACAGACAGGTGGCTGACATGTGACTTGTGTTTCAGGTTTGTCTGGTGTCTGGATTTTAAAGGAGGACTGTTCTGCAGCACACTTCCTGAAACTGGACTGAACTGGCAGCGCTTTGAAGACAATGTACACCAAATGGCGTTATCTCCTTCAGGTGAGTTACTGACATCACACCTGACAGATCCTCTGTTCATTTGTTGTGAACAACAGACACCTACTGTTAACAATGTCAAACTGGCAGCTTTAGTCCCATTTACTGTAGCATTGTACCATGTAGCATTAGTTGGATACTAACAGATACAAACACCTTCAGGTAATCTGCTGTGGAAGGTGGAGCAGAAGAGCATGACAGCATTTGCTTGTGCAAAAGTATCAGTTAAAGGCAAACGTCATTGGTACAAAGCTGTGGAGCAAACAGGATTTGTGGCTCTGAGTGACGACTCCGCCTGGATAATCAGGACCAATGGAGACCTCTACCTGCAGACAGGTAAGTACCTGTCTGTCTGGCATATATATATATTCTATTTTGCATTTCTTCTTAAGTTAAAACATTTTTTTCACTACAAATGATAACCTCAGTTTAACAGTTTGTCTTCTTGGAAAAATTACCATGAATGTCGGAATATCTCAGTACTTCCTGCTTTAATGACAGCATGCACTCAAGCTGCATGGACTCCACAAGTTAGAGTGAAACACACTATAAGCCTTATATCATACTGTGATAACATGAGTCAGCAGATTTTACACTGACTTCTTGATGAGATGTGCCTAATTTTAAAACATCACTCACCCAAACACTACTGCACCTGGACCAGTGGAGACCCCTACCTGCAGACAGGTATTAGTTTTAGTAGGTTTCCTGTTTTGCTGCCGGTTCAGTGTCCGAGCTTCAACCCGCTTGATTTTGAGCCAACAGGCTTTGTCAGGTGTAACACGCTGACATTAACACGTCTCCACATGTTGGGACAGTTGTGTATGTGGCAGTGTGACAACATGTCAAAAAATGTGATTTACTGCTGAGGAAGAAAATAAAAAAGAATGTATTATTTCTTTTCATTTTTGCTCAAAAACAATCCTGTTATCTTAAATAATATCCAGTAAAGAAATATTTAGCTGAATTCCACAGATCATCATTCTGGATATGGGACAACTTGAACTGTTTTTGAACTTAAGAGGAAAAGTTCAGTTGATAAATGAAAACACAACGCATCACAGTTGACCTGATGAACAGTAGTGCTGCTGTCATTCATGGCACTCTTTGTGTTCCTCTTGGTCACATCGGAGTTGTGCGACAACTAGTGGTGAAAATCGTATTATGGGCCTTCAACTCGTATCAGACTAATTATTCAATTCAGTTGGCATATCCCATCTGTTCCTGTGGCAGACTAGAACAAACTGGTCTATATATACTTTATAGTAGGACCTTTACCCTACTGGAGGGGGTAAAGGACATTGTGTTTGCTGTTTCTGTACTAACGTGTGTCATCTCTGTGTGTCCTTCAGGTCTGAGTGTGGACAGGCCCTGTGCTCGCTCAGTGAAGGTGGACTCACCCTGTGTGTTCAGCCAGGTGTGTGTGAGAGGAGGCGTGGTCTGGGCCCTGAGCGAACACAAAGCTCTATTCTACAGAGAGGGACTGAACAGCTACTGTAGCGAGGGAGAGGGCTGGAAGTACGACACCGTCAGGTAGTGTTACTAATGTAATACTGTTATAATACGACTCTAATACTGCTGTATTTTTTTTGAGTGATTGATTGATTGATTGATTAGACACAGACATGACATGACTCATCATACATTTGTCACCTTGTTCCATAAAAAGGACTCAACCTGATTTCCAAAAGACCGTTGACAATTTAAAAGTTTGGTGATAGGTGGCAAACTGCTCCATAACAGGATACCAGTGTACAAAAATGTACTTGTGGCTGCTTTTTGAACTCTGGGCACAGTATAATACTACTGTAATACTGCAGCGAGGGAAAGGGCTGGATGTATGACACTGTCAGGCAGTGCTACCACTGTAATACTACTGTAAACTGCAGTGAGTATTGTTTGTTCACACTCAAAGGATGTTAGAATTGTTAGTATATTCCATTAAATAAGTAGGACTTTTTTTTTTAGATATATAAAACTGACAGAGGACAGAAGATCCATCTAACGGCCAATGATTTATTGATCACTGATTAAACTGTTTCTGATTACAGTGAGGCTCAGGGTCTGGAGTTGATGTGCGTTGCTCTGGGAGACGGTGGTACGGCCTGGGCGCTGGACGCCAGCGGCAGCCTGTGGTTCAGAACCGGTATCAGTTCGTCCAGACCACAAGGAGACGATGACCACTGGTGGCAGGTAGCTAAAGAAAACCTGTCTGTCCATTTGTCAATCTCTCGAATCTGTCTGTCTCTGACCTGTCTGACCTTTGTCTCTTTATCAGATTAGTATTTCAGACTACGTGGTCTTCGATCAGGGAAGTCTGTTTCAGACTCTGCTGCAGGCCACTCAGAGTGTTGCCACGGTGACAAGGGCGCCAGTGGAGCGGGTTGTGGCTTTCCTTTCGCAGTACTCTCAGTGCCAGCCGAGTCTGGTCAGCGCCAATGCCAGTGGAGTCTGGGTCGCCTCGGGACGGAACCAGCTGCATCTGGCTCGTGGCAGCCTCGTGGGTCAGTGGAGTCCAGATGACTTCAGAATACTGCAGTACTGTGCAGTATACTACTGTACTGTGTATTTCAGCCATCAGTTTTTTGTTTTTGTTTATCAGGAACTTTCTGGCAGAATGTTGTTCCCAGAGGAACCGTCTCCGCCACCAGGTGGACCTTCATCACGTCTTCAGCTGTGCCTCACAGAGAAGGTAACACACCTGTTCCCTACACACTCCCACACTCATCATCAGTCTACCTCTGTATCTCACCTGATCATCACTCAACCTGTGTCTCATCTGTGTCTCAGGTACGTTCCTATGGTTGGCTCAGAGCAGGAAGGATCTGTTCTGTGTTTGGGACCAGGATGGAGAGCTCCGCCCCTCCTCTGTCCCTCTCCCACCTGAGGTAAACACACCTGTCTCTGGTTTGTCTTCAGTCAGAGGGTCTCCCTCTTTGTTCTGCTGATGTTCTGCTGTGTTCTACCTCTGTGCCCAGGTGGAGTTGACTCACCTGTCTGCCTGTCGCGACGCTCTGTGGGGTTTGGACACTCATGGCCGAGTCAGTATTCGTACACTGTCTCCATCCTGTCCTGTCGGGCTCCACTGGACCCCCCTGGACCTCAGCCAGCTCGGTACGTACCTGTCATCCAGTTGGGCAGTGTGTAGCAGTGGAGCTCTAGATTACATGACATTCATTTGGGTGACACTTTCATCCCAAACCACTTAGAATAAGTAGATTCAACCATGATGATAATAATACATAATCGAGAAATGGAGTCAATATATGATAAAATAAACACATTTTCCCTCTGGACCAGTATGTCAGATATTCTATGGGTAAGAGGTCAAATATTACCTTATGTCAATCTAAAACTGTGAGTGGCTTATTTGAAATCCATTTCAGCAGTATATTTTTACATGCAGCACATGTTAAAACATTCCACAGTTTCTGACAATGAGATGCTTTTATTTGTGGGTGTGGTAATCCCAACAACAAGCACACTGGGTCCTGGCTTCTTATTAAAAACCAAATCTAATTTCAAAGCCACTTCTACCCAGAAATCCTGGATATGCACACAGGTCCATACAGTGTGTACAAAGCTACCGACTTCCTTATTACACTTCATACACTGTTGTTCGGTGTGACATTTCCAGAGTAAATTTATGCCGAATTGGATTCTGGATAAAGCTTATTGACTTCTAGGAACTTAAACAAATGTGTGTGTGATAGTTTGTATTTCAGTCTTAATTGGCCAAATGACATCATTCTGTCCCCTTCAAATGAGTCTTTCAAAGTTGTGATACCAGCACTTTCCCACAAAGTGAACCCATTATCTGTCATACCTGGAAGGAAATGTGTATTTCTTTGTATTGGAGTAGTCAGAGATAAAACGTCAGTTCTTTTTTCCAATTTCTTAATCATGTCCCAAAACTTTAGTGTGGATTTCACGATGAAATTACCATCTGCAAGCTCTAATTTATTCTGGTTCAGGATAAATGGGACACTAGCTCATTATAACGGTTAACCTAAATTGCATGCTTCAATATCAAGCCAGACAGAGTCCAGGTCATTGCGTACCCAGTCTGCTAGGTATCGAAATTGAGAAGCCACTTGATACAGTCTAATGTTGGGAACTGCCAGTCCTCCCTGACCCAATGGCAACTGTAATTTGGCTAAGTTGTGGTCTTTTGCAGTTCTATATAAATGATCTAAACCAACCATTATTTAGTAGGACTGGGATCATTTGAAATTTGTAGAGCAGCCAAAGTAAAATATTCATCTAAATCAAAGAGATTCTTCCCAGCATCGAGAGTTGTAAAGAGGATGCGTTTAAGCAGAGGCTGAACATTTGCTTTAAACATCCTTTGCAGCAGAGGAGTTATAAAAATACCTAGATAAACAAAACCTTCTGTTGCCCACCTGACACGCACAGGTATTTGTAAGAGTCCACAATGTCAATGTCTGTCCCACCGATGCAGACTGGAGAGGACAGGGCTTGTTCCTCCTTAAGTCCACCACCATCTCTTTTGACTTTGCCACGTTCACCTGCTGGTGATTCTCCCCGCACCACTTAACAAAACTGCAGACCAGGTCCCTGAACTAATCTGCAGAATTTCTGCAGATGACACGACTCAGTGTGGCACTTAAAGTCTGCAGTATAGGTGGTGAAGAGGAGACAACACAGTTCCCTGAGAGGCGCAGATGTTGCCAATCAGACGGTCAGACATACAGTTTTGTAATCTCACATGCTGTGGTCTGCCCGTCAGATAGTCATCAACCCGTGTGACGAGGGGAGAATCCACCTGCATGTTCTCCAGTTTGGCCTTCAGCAGCCTGTACTGGATGCTGTTGAAGGCGCTGGAGAAGCCAAAGAACATGATATGGACCAAGGTGTTGGGTCTATCCATGGAGGGGAGAAGGCTTCCTGTTATGGTTTGTACAGATCTGAACCCAAAAGCACAACTCTAAACCACAGGTTACAATGAATAACAAGGCTTTAATGTTCAAATGTGAAAAGGAGTGCGAGAGGGGAAGGGTGGTGCAAGGTCCCGGGGTCCCATCGTGGCTCGTGATGTCACCAGGGAGGGCAAGGGTGAAGGTGTCGTGAGGTGGTGTCTGCTGCAGGGTAATGGCGGTGCTGTGGTGAGGGGCAGACAGGTCCGTCTTCTCAAGCATACTCACTCAGCAGGGAAACACAGGAGAGCAGGTGGATCCACAGGCAGGCGGGGAAGTAGCAAACACAAAGCTACAAGGTTAGCATGGCAATCTGAGGCGAAACGGAAGAAACACAGAGGTATCAGCCACACAAGCTAATCCACAGGAACACAGTCACAGAGTCAAAATACACAGGAGAGCCAGGATGTGAACAACCACGTATACTGATGAAACGATCTGGCGACGAGCAGGAGGGAATCCAGTGGCTTTAGAGGAGGTTGATTACTGGAATGGATTCACCTGGCACTGCCTGTGGAGGAAAACCACGCCACAGACAGGGAAACACAAAACACACACAAGGGAGAAGGCAGGGCTGCCATGATGAGATCATGACCCTTCCTGCAGCAGGTAGATGATTGCATTATCGACCCCAACACAGGGGTGATATGCAAACTGTAGGTGTCCTGTGTTGTGCTAGAACCAGCCTCTCCAGGACCTCCATGATGTGAGAGGTCAGTGCAATCGGCCTGTAGTCATCCAGTACCACAGGACATCCTTTTTTGGGCACTAGAATGAGGCAGGATGTTTGTATGCTTGAGTGGTTGCTCAGTAGAGCAGCAGGGGGGCAGCTGGGGGAGCTGGAGTCGAACCTGTTGAAGAACAGGTTGAACTTGTTTGCTCGCTGTTAATTTCCTCAGCTGTTCCTCCAACTTTCCTCTGGAAGCCGGTAATCTCTCTCATCCCACTCCATACGTCCCTGGTGTTATTGTTCTCCAGTTTGTATTCCAGTTTCCTTCTATGGTTGTCCTTACTCTCCCTGTGGTTTAGTTCTTTTTGAACATGCTTGATCTCTGCTCAGTCACCTGACCTGAAGGCCCTCTTTTTCTCGTTGAGTTGGGCCTTCAGGTCACTGGTAACCCAGGGTTTGTTGTTTGGGTAGTAGCGGACTTCTTTAGTGGGGAATGGTGTGGTCCATGCAGAACCCAATGTAATCAGAGATGCAGTCATTAATGCCATCAATGTCCTCACCATATGGTGATTCCATGGCCTCAGGAGACCATTTCCTCACAGTTCTCACTGTCACTGGTAGCTGCTGAACCACAGGTTTTTATAATGGGTCGAGCAGGACGAGGTTGTGGTCTGACCTACCCAGTCGAGGGAGGGCAGTGGAGCTATATGGATCTTTAACATTTGCATACGCAGATCTTTCTTCTCCATTTAACCTCCGCTCTGCAGCCTCGCCGTCTCCTTCTTAGTTCCTCCGGTACTGTGGGTCTCTCACTGACTAAGAGGGTTTGGGGTCTCAGGGTGATCAGCTGGTCTCGATTGTAAACAATGCCGGCTGTAACGCAGACATGGCTTCCAGTCACCAGGAGAGACCAAAGTACAAAAAAAGCACCAAGAAGATATCCAAATTAGTGAAAAAGCATTTTGTTTTGTGGCCGGTGTGTTAATCCACAGCGCAGTGTACACTTAATAAATAAAAACACAATAAAAACTCAATAAAAACTACAAACTGGGGCATTGTTTAGCTCACTGGGTAGAGCGGGCATCCCAGATACGGAGGCTTTGCCCTCGCTGCAGCAACTGGGGCCCTTTGCTGCGTGTCACTCCCCCTCTTTCTCATCCTGTTTCCTGTCATGTCTTCAGCTGTTCTATCAATAAAGCCGTATAAAGGCCAAAAATATACTTTAAAAAATCAATTTAAAAAAACTACTAACTACTGGGAGCTGCAGCCGGTAGAAACACAAGCATTGTGTAGAACATTGCACGTAACACAGCGTAGACGGCCTGGTGGAGTCTGATGGTCAGGCCTCGAGTGACTGATCGGGAGGACCGGGACAATTGATGATGATAGATGATTCAGCACTACAATAATGAAACAAGACTTGAAAAAGGGAGATCTGTGTTGAGTATTAGGACTGTTTTTAGCGATATAGTGTCAGAGCCAAGAGCCAGGTGAGGAAACCCAAGAATAATGGTGGTGATGTGCACTCATGTTGAAATAAATCCACATTCTGAAGCAACCATTGCTTGCACTGAATTTAAATTATTTTAGAAAAATTCATGGAATTACAAGGCTTTAGAGAAGAGTGCACTATTGTAGGCTTAACATGTAAAGTTATAATTACATTATTTTAATATAATAGGTTGTGATCTAAGTGGGCCGGTCTGAGGCATGAAACTCCAGGGCTGAAAATGAGTCCCACTCCGGCCCTGATGAGGGTTACAGTCCAAACTGATCTCAGTTCTCAGTGTTCATGAAGAGATTGTGGACACGGAAGAAGAGCAGCTCCATCTTTTAAGTGAAGTTTCAAATGTTATGCAGACATCTGCTTAGAGCTGTGATAGAAAAGTTGTGAAGATTTTACATGAGACATTTGTGTGACGTGGCTTGAGTATAACCTTCCCTCCCAGTTGATGTTATTTGTTGTATTGCTTACCCACTTATTACATTTTATGTTATTAATTTATTTTTTATTTCATTTTCACATTCTTAGTTCGGTGACCATAGTTTGGTACCAGTAATAATGTCTGTGAATTGTGACTAATGCAGAAAGATCGATACCATTTTACTTTTAAAATGGTGGAATACGCTTTGTTAATGACTCTATGAATTAGACTGCAACTTTGAGTTTGATTTTGAAGATATGTTGAAGATGAACCTATAGAATTTCATTTGATCTCAGTGGTCTTTTCGGTTACTATGTACATGCTTCTTCCTTAGACTAGAAACAGGCATAACAGTATAGGTTTTGCTGTCTGCTGTACACTATGGCTGCCAATAAAAAGTTAAATTAAAAAAAAAAAGAGTGAATAATAGAAGGAAACTACAACAGAACTGAACCCTGAGGGACTCCAGCCGTGATCCTACAGGTTCAGAAACAGATTCCCTCCACGTTACCTTGAAGGTGGAGATGAATGTCAGAATATCTCAGTTGTGTTTGTCTTTCTCAGTCCTCTGGTGACCCCATACTGTACATGTCCAATGGAGCTGAGGTCAGGTGACTGTGGAGGACAGTCCATGACAGTCAGGACTTCTTGGTTTTCTTTGGTCTTCAGGTAGTTGTGTGAAAGGTTTGAATGAAGATTCAAGATTCAAGAAGACTTTATTTATCCTGAGGGAAATTGTCTTGCAACAGTAGTAAAACAAAGTGACAAAGGAATACAAAAGTAATAAATAATGGTAAAGTAATAAATAAACTAGTTACTAAGTACACAGAATGCAATCCAACCGTGAACAGCATAAAACTGAAAAGAAAGTACACAATAAGATTGAATAAAGTGACAAGTGGTATAAAGTGAAAAAATAGTAAATTTAGCAGCAGCATGAAATAGCAGCAATTTACTAAGTCCAGTGCAGGAGATTTACAAGGTCCAGTGCACACTCAATAAGTGATGGAAGTGATAGGGAATGATATTGATTTGATTTGGCTCAGGTGACAGTGTCTCCACTGTCCCTCCTGCGACCAGAGGTGGATGCATTAAACAGTCTGATGGCCTGAGGGAGAAAAGACTTCCTCAGGCGCTCCGTGTTACATCGGGGTGGGATGAGTCTGCTGCTGAAGGTGCTGCTGTGTGAGTTTAGCACCTGGTGGAGAGGGTGAGTGTTGTTGTCCAGGATACTATGCAGTTCGCACAGCATCCTCCTCTCAGACACCACTACCAAAGAGTCCAGTTGGACCCCCAGGACGGAGCCAGCCTTCCTGATGATCCTACTGATCTTGTTGGCGTCTGCTGCCCTCAGCCTGCTGCCCCAGCACACAACCCCAAAAAAGATGGCACTGGCTACCACCGACTGGTAGAACATCCTCAGCATGATGTTGCAGACATTGAAGAACCTGAGTCTCCTCAGGAAATAGAGTCGGCTCTGGCCCTTCTTGTACACAGCCTCTGTGTTCTTGGCCCAGTCCAGTTTGTTATCCAGGTAGACTCCAAGGTATTTGTAATCCTGGACCACCTCAACAGTCACACCTTTGATAGAGACAGGTGTGTGTGCGGCTTTCCTCCTGCGGAAGTCCACCACCAGCTCCTTTGTCTTAGTGGTGTTAAGATGCAGATGGTTATTCTCACACCAATCGACGAAGGAGTCCACAACGCCCCTGTACTCCTCCTCCTTCTCCTCACTGATACAGCCAACAATTGCAGAGTCGTCCGAGAACTTCTGCAGGTGGCAGGTCTCAGAGCGGAACTGAAAGTCAGAGGTGTACAGGGTGAACAGAAATGGTGAGAGAACAGTTCCCTGTGGTGCCCCGGTGCTGCTGACCACAGTGTCAGACACACCGTCCTGCAGTCTGACATACTGTGGTCGACCTGTCAAATAGTCCGTGATCCAAGAAACCAGGTGAGGGTCCACCCGCATCGCCGTCAGTTTGCTCCCGAGCAGGGCAGGCCGGATGGTGTTGAACGCACTGGAGAAGTCAAAAAACATGATTCTCGCAGTGCTTCCTGATCTGTCCAGATGGGTGCTGGCGCGGTGGAGCAGGAAGATGATGGGGTCCTCCACTCCTAGTTTCTGCTGGTAGGCGAATTGAAGAGGGTCCAGTGATGAGCTGACCAGGGGCCAAAGAAGTGAGAGGATCAGCCTCTCCAGAGACTTCATCAGGTGGGACGTCAGTGCCACCGGTCTGTAGTCGTTGGGGGTGCTGGGACGCGTCTTCTTCGATACCGGAACCAGGCAAGATGTCTTCCACAGCACAGGGACCCTCTGCAGACTCAGGCTCAGGTTGAAGATGTGCTGCAGGACTCCACTCAGCTGGGATGCACACGCTTTGAGGACCCTCGGGCTGACACCGTCGGGACCTGCTGCCTTGCCTGGGCGGAGTCTGCACAGCTCTTTCCTCACCTGCTCTGCAGTGAACGTCAGTGTGCCATGTGTGTTGGTGGGGGTGGGGGGAGATGATGGTGGGGTAGAGAGGACAGGTAGGGTGAAGTCCGGAAAGAGCTGTGTGGGAGGGGGGACAGCAGGGCCAGAGGTTTGGAGGTGGGTGGATGTGGAGAAGCTGGGGGAGGGGTAGTTCGGAGCCCTCTCGTCAAATCTATTGAAGAACAGATTCAGCTCTTTGGCACGTTCAATACCCCCCCCTGTTGTCTGGCTTCCAGGTGGTTTGTAGCCAGTGATGCTCCTCATGCCGTTCCACACTTCCTCCAAGTTGTTCTGCTGGAGTTTGTGTTCCAGCTTCCTCCTGTAGCTGTCTTTACCCTGTTGGATCCTCTCCTTAAGCTCCCCCTGGACCCACCTCATCTGCTCCCTGTCACCATCTCTGAAGGCCCTCTTCTTCTCATTCAGCAGGACCTTAATGTCTCTGGTGACCCACGGCTTGTTGTTGGGGAAACAGCGTAAGGTCACTGTAGGAACAACAGTGTCCACACAGAAGTTGATGTACCCTGTTATGCAGTCCGTGAGATCATCAAGGTCCTCCCCATGCGAATCACAGAGCAACTCCCAGTCAGTTTGTTCAAAGCAGCCCTGCAAATCCTCAATGGTCTCCTGTGACCATCTCCTAACAGTCCTGGTGGTCACAGGCAGCCGCTGAACTTGAGGCTTATACAGGGGTTGCAGATGGTTGCAGAAGGAAGTGAATATTGTACTTGTCATGTTTTATCAAACATTAATTATAAATATTACTTCAAAAAATTAATGAAGGTATTATTTAATGTCTTTTTTTGGAGAGGAGTTGTTGGTCTGATGTGTGTGTGTGTTTGTGTTGGGGGGGTCAGGTTGCTGTATGACGCACACACACTCTCTCTCTCAGCTGTGTTTCTTCGTCACTTTGACAGGTGGAGGTTGTGTAACAGGTCTGTAATCTAGAGGTCAACATGGAGTGTGTGTGTGTGACCACATCAGACTGTAACCTGACTATGGTGTCAGAGCTGTTTTTAGTTTCCCTTACCCTTTTGACTATCAGAGACCACATGACTGTCTGTCTGTCTGTCTCTCTCTCTCTCTCTCTGTATATTAGTCTCGCTCTCTGGTTCCCAATTTAATTCATTGTTAATTTAAAGACAGTTGTTACCAGAGCAGATGATAATGAATATGTCTGTGTATTTATGACAATGTATATATGCTCATGTATATGTCCATATACACCGATCAAGCATAACATTACGACCACCTGTCCAATATTGTGTTGGTCCCCTTTTTGCTGCCAAAACAGCGCTGACCCGTTGAGGCATGGACTCCACTAGACCTCTAAAGGTGTGTTGTTGTATCTTGCACCAAGATGTTAGCAATTTATCTTTTAAGTCCTGTAAGTTGTGAGGTGGGGCCTCCACGGATTGGACTGGTTTGTCCAGCACATCCCACAGATGGTCAATTGGATTGAGATCTGGGGAATTTGGAGGGCCAAGTCAACACCTCAAACTTATTGTTTGGCTCCTCAAACGATCCTGAAACATTTCTGCTTTGTGGCTCATTATCCTGTTGAAAGAGGCCACAGCCATCTGGGAATACCCTTTCCATGAAAGGGTATTCATGGTCTGCAGCACTGCTGAGGTAGGTGGTACATGTCAGAGTCACATCCCACATGGATGGCAGGACCCGAGGTTCCCCAGCAGAACATTACCCAAAGCATCAGGCAAGCAGGCTTGCCTTCTTCCCATAGTGTATCCTGGTGCCATGTGTTCCTCAGGTAAGCAACGCACACGCACCTGGCCATACAGGTGATGTAAAAGAAAATGTGATTTATCAGACAGGCCATTTTCTTTCATTGCTCTTTTGATAGATACTGACCACTGCAGACCAGCAACACCCCACAAGAGCAGCAGTTTTGGAGATGCTCTGACCCATTTGTCTAGCCATCACAATTTGACCCTTGTCGAATTAATTCATATCCTTATGTCTGCCCATTTTTCCTGCTTCTAACACATCAACTTTGAGGACAACATGTTCACTTGCCGATGTATCCCACGCACTAACATCACACCTCCTCCTCCTCCATGCTTCACGGTGGGAACCATACATGTTGGAAACCAGCCAAGCCTGTGTTTCACAAAGACGTGGCAGGTGGAACCAAAAATCTCAAATTTGGACTCATCGGCCCAAAGTACATATTTCCACTGGTCTAATGTCCATTCCTTGTATTCTTTGGCTGAAACACTTCTCTTCTTGATCGTGTTCTTCCTCAGTAGTGGATTCTTTGCAACAATTTACCATGAAGGCCTGATTCGTGCAGTCTCCTCTGAACAGTTGATATTGAGATGTGTCTGCTACTAGAACTTTATGAAGCATTTACGTGGGCTCTAATCTGAGGTGCTGTTAATTTGCAGTTTCTGAGGCTTGTAACTCTAATGAATTTATCCTCTGCAGCAGAGGTGACTCTTGGTCTTCCTGTCCTGGGGAGGTCCCCATGTGAGCCAGTTTCATTAGGTGCTTGATGTTTTCATGACTGCATCATGATACATTCAGAGTTCTTGATATTTTTCAGATTGACTGACCTTCATGTCTCAAAGTAAAGGTGGACATTTCTCTTTACTTAGCTGAGTGTTTCTTGCCATATTATGGATTAGAACTGTAGTCAAATAGTGCTGTTCATTGTATAGAACCGTGTACCAACCCTAGCTCCAGACAACACAACTGATGGTGTCAAACACAGTAAGAAGGCAAGAAATTCCACAAATAACACTTGACAAGGTGCACCTGTTAATTGAAATCCATTTGAGGTGACCACCTCATGATTCTGATTGAAGGAACCTAGAGGAAAATTTTACTGCTCAAAGCATGCTCCTTTATGGCTATGGAGCCGTAAAAGAGCTCAATGAGAGTTCTCATTTCAGCCTTGTTGTAGTCTTTATGGGTCTCAAACATTTCTCATTTGTGGACTTCCGGTTAGCAAGCACTGAGGACGGTCATGCAGCCATGAGCTCCGCTAGCTAGCCTCTCTGTTACTTCAATAATGGACATTTTTCACCTGATACCTCGTCCACCCAAGCTAAGTAAGATCAAACAGATCAAGTACTTGCATGGCATCCACATCTAATGCTAGAGGGGTCGCCGTGCTTATAAATAAGAACATAAGGCTGAAATTGAACTCAGTTGTAAAAGACAAATCGGGCAGTTTCTTGCTCATTGACTGTGTTTTGAATGCAAATAGGGTGACATTAGTAAATGTTTATGGCACCAATCATGATGATCCTCCTTTTTTTAATGAACAACTCCTAAAGATTGTTGCAGGTCAGGGACACTGCCTTGTTGGTGGCGATTTTACCTTGGTATTTAATCCAACTATGGGTCGTTCCTTGCCGAAATCTCCCACGCCAACAAAGGCAGCTGTGTTTCTGAACCATGGCATAAAGGAGCTGGGGCTATGCGATGTCTGGCGCACTCTCAATCCTAATCAGAAAGATTTCTCCTTTTACTCTAATTTTCATAAATCCTATTCCAGAATAGATATGTTTTTAGCCCCTCAACAGATAATTAGCAGGATAAAGGATTGTACATACTTGGCTGCTGCACTTTCAGATCATAATCCCATGAAGATGACCTTGTTAATCGATTCGGTACAACCATCCCCACAAAGATGGAGATTTAAAACATTTATGCTGAAAGACCCAGAATTCATAACATATATGAATGCTCAAATTGATCTGTTCTTCGAAACCAACGTGAATTCTGCCTCTAACTCAATTATGTGGGATGCCCTTAAGGTGTTCATGAGGGGTTGTATTTTGTCCTACATATAAATCAAGAGAAAGGAGAAAAGAATTGACAAAATTAGATGAAGAAATTAGATTACTTGAACAAAAATACTCTGAAACCAAAAGATTGGATATTTTAAATTATTTGACTGTGAAACGAATTCAGTATAATAATTTATGCACTACCAAGGCTGAAGCAGCTTTGGCGAGGACCAGCTACCACTGTTATCAGTATGGCAATAAAACTGGCAAATTACTAGCATGGCAAATCAAGAAGGAAGATTCGGATAAAATTATTCATTCAATAATTACTGATGATGGCAGGTCTCTGACTGACTCATTGGAGAGGACTGATTTCCTCTATATACAACATCTTGATCAGAAACTTACCAATTTATGGTAGACTATTGATTAAAAACAAGTGGGAGGCAGACCTAGGTTCTAACTATGAAGATGTCAACTGGCAAAACATACTGGAAAGATCCCAAATGGTACTAATTTCCACTAAACATAGACAAATGCAATTTAATATTTTTCATAGAACCTATCTCACCCCACACAGACTCCATAAGATCAATAGGAATGTCTCTGCCATGTGCCAGAGATGTAAGGTGAAGGAGGGAAAGTTACTCCATATGCTCTGGACTTGTTCCTATTTGGAAGACTTCTGGAAGTTCGTTGAAGCCACTGTTTCAGATGTTATTGAGACTGAAATCCCAGAAGACCCCAAAATTTGGCTTTTGGGAGATGTCAACATGCTTAAGCTAACCAAACATAAGAAATATTTTGTGTTGCTAGCTAGCACGGCTGGGAAAAAAAATCATACTAGTGAACTGGATATCAGAAAATCTACCCTCACAAAGGCATTGGCTGAACGAACTTTCATCCTACTGCACTCCAGAGAAAATTCTGTACAATGTCAGGAGAAAACCTGAAACGCATAATAGAATATGGGGCTCTTTTTTAGCACTTCTCCCTTCAGTTAACCCTCTCAGTTAAGTACGCGTATTTATTTCTTGTATCTACCCCTTATTTTGGCTTTGTCTTTATCTTTAATAAGGACCAAGTTCTGTAAAATGTACCAATCCATGCAAGAGTGCAATTTCGTTTTTTTTTCTTCTCTTTTTCCTCTGTTTTTTTCTTTTTTCTCCTTTCTACTGTTTAAAAAAGGGTAAAAATGTACCTTGTGCATTATCAAAAAAAAAAAAAAAAATCTCATTTGTTTCTCCTAAAACTCCTTAGGAGCAATAGGTGAGACTTGAGACTTTACTACTTAAACCTTGGTCCTGCGACTTCACTGAGATTTTGATGAGATCTCCTTTGAAACTTACAGGGAGCCCAGGTTGAGATTTTCTGCACCTGTTTCTCAGGAGAAACAATTGAGAAACAGGAGAAATCAGCCATAGCCTCACTTTGGTCTCACATTGATCTCGTAGTTTTCTAGGAGAAATGAATGAGACACTACTGAGATCTCTTTTCTTTATATCTGAAACACACACGCTTTACTTTAACCAAGACGGCGGCCACAGTCACCCAGGCAGCCTGCCTTTGATTTAGATAGCCAGGAAAAACCCTGTGTTTATGAGCACACAGCTAAGCTCTGTTAGCTAACATAAAATTAGTAATGTTAGCCAACAGAGCTTAGCTAACAGAGCTTAGCTAACTTGACGTTAGTAACGTGCCCACATTCAGCCCCGACCCCCGTCTTTTACATTGATAATGCATTCTCACAATGCACAATCACTTTGAAGCCTAACATAGTTAAATAGCACCTAAAATGTCATAGCATTAGCTAAAGTTAGCGAAAGACACACAGTCACCTAGCTCTCTTTGTGGGTCCTGAAGTGACAGATGAAATTTGATGTGGTCACATATTTTAGAGCTGCACACTCTGCATACAGCTGTTCTCCTCTATTCTTCAATGACATAATCTCTTAATCCAAATTTCACGATTTTCGGAGCTCCCTCCATGCTGCTGCTCCTCTGATCCTGTCTGGCACGCTGGTACGCCCACCAGTCATGTGACTCGAGTTCCCCACCTCTGGTCTCTAGTCTATGTATTAACTTCCACCAGGTCCGCTGCACTCTGTATCTGCTCTGTCCCACCTCCGGCAGTCCAGAGCTCTCTGGAACAGATACACAGGACTTCTGAATTTAGCACTGAGCAGACAGGAAGTCACGCACCAAAACAACAATGTGACATCTGGTCACTTTTCAAAATAAAACAGTCCATGTTTACGCCAGCACACAAATTTCAAAAAAGAGACAAATGCAGGCTCTTCTACTAATCCTTCTGTTAGGAACGCTTTGTGTTGTTGTGTTTGTAACATTTACCTTTAATTGCAATCGCAAGTGATTCTGTGATTACATGATTATTGCGGGAACTCCTCAGTTCGTGACGCCGGCTGTTGAAAGTACTGTGCCATCATGGACTCAAAACGCAACCGGTGGGGGTTGCCGGACAGCGGATAGCGGAGCAAAACTGGATTGGAGCCATAATGCAGCGGACATGTATCTGGTGGAATCTCTGGGTTACATGTTTCAGTTCATATCAATAACAGATTTCAGAAAAAGATAACCTGAGAAAATACAAAAGCGTTTTTAAATGATGATTTCATTTGTTAAGAGAAAAAAGCTATCCAAACCAAAGTGACCTCAAGTGAAAAAGTCATTGCCCCCTAAACCTTATAACTGGTTGTGCCACCCTTGGCGGCAGCAAATGCAATCGAGTCTTCGCAGTAACTTTGCGATAACTGGAAGGAATTTTGTCACACTCTTCTTTGCAGAATTGTTTTAATTCAGCCACATTGGAGGGTTTTCGACATGAACGGCCTGTTTAAGGTCATGAAGGTCAAGCCACAGCATCTCAACCTGATTTAAGTCCGGACTTTGATTTGGCCACTCCAAAACCTTCATTTTGTTTTTTTGAGCCATTCAGAGGTGACTTGTTATTTTTCTAAAATACTGTGTTAGTTTCATGCCAGATGTAACAGGATGCACACCTTCCAGAAAGTTCTACTTTTGTCTCATCAGTCCACAGAATATTTCCCCAAAGCTAATGTATGGGTTTTTTTGGTCAGAAGCAGTTTTCAGTTTGGAAGTCTCCCATGGATGCCATTTGTGTCTTTCTTGTTGTTGAATCATGAACAGTGACCTTAACTGAGCAAGTGAGGCCTATAGTGCTTTAGATGTTGTTATGGGTTCTTTTGTTACCTCCTGGATGAGTTTTCAATGGCTCTTGGAGTAATTTTGGTAGGCCGGCCACTCCTGGGAAGGTTCTACACTGTTCCATGTTTTCTCCATTTGTGGATAATGGCTCTCACTGTGGTTTGCTGAAGTCCCAAAGCCTTAGAATTGGACTTTGTTTCTAATCTGTTCTTGAATTTCTTTAGATCAGGGCATGATGTGTTGTGGTTAATCACATTTAATTCATGATTTAACAAGGGGGAAATCACTTTTTCACATAGGGCCAGGTTGTTTGGATAGCTTTTTCCCTTAATAAATGCTTAATAAACTGCATTTTGTATTTTCTCACGTTATCTGATATTAAAGTTTGTTTGATGATCTGAAACATTTAAGTGGGACAAAAAAGCAAAAACAAAATAAATCTGTAAGGGGGCAAATACTGCATATGTTTAGTACTGTGTCAATGTATATATGTCCATGGGTTTAAACCTCGTGAGTCTTATCAAATTTTCAGCCTCTTTGTTCTGTGTAACTCTATTTTTACATGCTGTAATGGTATTTATTTTATCAAGATTAGTCAACTGAGTCTAAGGACAAGATGGCTGTGGGGACTCTTCTCCTGGATCACCACATGGTATTTTAGGGTTTGTGGTGGTTACTTTAAGGCTCACTTCTTTTGAAGTTATTGGAGAGTTTGATTGGCTCTTTGTTTTGTTTTTTATTTGTGTTTTATTTTGGAAAGGCATCATTCATAGTTTTTCTGTGAAGCTTAGATATACAGTTATCCACATTAAGTCCCTCAAACTGGGGAGAATGGACTTTCATCAGTGATAAGCTGATTTAATGATGAAGCAGAGTTAGAGGTGACAAACAGCAGCAGCAGCATGTTGTTGAGGTTCAGAGGTCAGCGGGACAGCCTGTCAATCACAGGTGAAATATGAGACTGTTACCCTAAAAGAGAACTGACCTGGAATCTGTTAAGAAAGAGGACGTGGTCTACTGATCCTGCTCACATTTCACCTGGACTCAACTGCAACCATAAATGTTTGTTTGCAAAATCTTGAAATCTTAAATTATCTCCAACATTTACCATCACATCATTAATACAATCAAAGGGTAAATGTATGCAAAGATGGAAGTGAAAATCAAGAGACCCGTCTCCAGTGGAACTAATTAACACATCCACTTTAACTCGTTATAAATTGATGAAACTCTGGAGCCCTAGTAGTCTAGTAGTCCATGTGGTTCCAGGGGTCCTAACAGATGTTACAGTGGTTCTCCAGGTTTTAATATTTGAATAAAGTTGCTATATTAAGATTATAAACATGTGCACAGGTGTGCTCAGGTAAAATGTCACCTGTGTGTTAAAGGAAGCGTTCGCCTGGTCAGTGTGAGCTGCGGCAGTCAGAACGTCTGGGCAGTCGACAGTCGAGGAGTCGTTTACTTCAGAGTTGGAACGCAGCCACTGAACCCGAGCATGATGCTGCCGGCCTGGATCCACATAGAACCACCTGTACAGGTAACACACATCTGATTGACATAGAACCACCTGTGCAGGTAATACACACATCTGATCAACATAGAACCACCTGTACATAGCGTGTGTCACCTGTCCAGGTAACTGTTACGACCAGGGCCTAGGGGAAACCCTGGTGCAACACGAAAATGAGACTCCTCTCTTCTCCCAAGCACTACCAGCAGCAAAGCATTTTGTCATAGTTTTATTCAAAACATAGCTTGTACACAATTACACATGCTAGCAGTCTGAGACAGCAGAGGAGAGCCTACAGGAACAGGAGACGAGCCGGCCCTTAAACTCTTGGCTTCCAGGCAGTGAGCTCACTGGGGCAACCTACAATCACTCAGACACACCTGCAGCCAATCACACACACTCATACTCTCATTCAGGTAAAGGAGGGTTATTAAAAACAGACAAATTGAAACATTTATGACCTCTAGGGTCATAACAGTAACTGTGACATCATTTCTCAGCAGCCAATTGGGGTGCAGCTGGTCAGTATTCAGACGAGTCCTAATGATCGTCTCCTCTGGGCGTTGGACAACAGAGGAAGTGTCTTCGTCAGGACCGGACTCAGTGATGAGATGCCTGTGGGGACGGAGTGGGAGCTTGTACCAGGTACACACCTGTCTCGTCTGCAGACATGTCAGTCTCATCTATACACCTGTCTCATCCACACACTTGTCTCATCTATACACCTCTCTCACCTATACACCTGTGTGTGTCATCCACACACCTGTCTTTGTATTAAACTGTGTGCTCTGTACTGCAGGCTTGTCCGTCAGTCAGCTGGTCCTCAGCTCTCGGACAGTTTGGGTTCGATGTGTAAACGGAGATCTGGCTCGACGTTACGGTGTCTCAGACAGAAACCCAGCAGGAGATTACTGGAAGAAGATCCCTGGACACGCCAACTGGTTAACTGGTGAGACTGGTTTATGTGTTTTATGTGTCTCATGAATCTCAGCTGTGTTGGTCTCATGTGTTTCAGGTGTCTCTGTCTCTCTCTCTCTCCCTCTATCTCTTCCTCACTTCAGTGTCTCCTGAGGACGAGTTGTGGGCGGTGACTCTGATTGGAGGATTGTCTCGTCGCCTGACAAAGCTCCTCCCACAGACTCCGTGTAGGCCTGCCCCCTCAGGCCCCTCCCTTAGCGGGGACGATGTTGATGACGAATGGGAGCTCATCTGACCCATATCATCACTGTGATGTCACCACTGTTTGAGTTAGTCATCTGATCTGGTCTCACTTAGTAGGACGCTGTGATGTCACAGTGACCAGTGACACCACTTCCTGTTTCCAAAACAAACAGGAAGTGTTTACAAACAAACAGGAAGTGGGTTCAACCGACACTGAGCAGGCAGTTGACATCAATTCCTGTAACTTTAATGTTTGGAGGACGGTTCCGAAAGAAGATGGCCGCCACACAAAGCGCACAGGTGGCTGGTGGGAAATAAAATGTAATAAGACTCTATTTAATTTGTTTTAAACAGGAAGCACTTTATTCTGAAGGGATGGTGGACAACAGAGAGATCGGTTCTGACTAGTTTTAACTGGTCCAAACTGGTGATAACAGGATCTGACAGGTCCACAACAGTTCTAACTGGTTCTGTCTGGTCAAGATTGGTTCTAACTGTTCCAGACTAGTTCTAATTGGTTCTAACTCATCCAGATTGGTTGAAACAGGTTAGGACTGGTTCCGACTGGTTCAACTGGGCCAGAATTGCTTTTTTCTATCTTTTCATTTCAGTTTGTCCGACTGGTTCGAACTGGTGTTTTTGAGGGTTTTAGTCTAGTTTAGTCCAGTTAAATTGTTTCTCTTTCAGTCTAGATTGGAGTGGCTCAAACAGGTTCTAACTAGTTTAAAATCATCTGTTTTTTTCCAGTTTATTTCAGTCCAGTCAAACATGTTGAAAATTGGGACATTAAGGGACATTTCACTGCAGAGGAAGATGTGATTCTGGTTCTATCTGGTTCTTTACCAATCTGAGTTCAGTCGGATTGTGTTTATTGATCAGTGACCAGCATTAGCTTCAAGCTAATTTTTAAAGGGATATTTCACTGTTTTAATTTATTTGCATGTTTTCCAAGATCAGACTGGATAAAACTGGATGAGATTGGTTATACTGGATTAACTGACCTAAACTGGGTTTAACAGGTTTCCAGCACTGAGTCTGCAACTCTTACTGGGAACAGACTGGACTTCTATGTGGATTACACAGTTACCATGGCAACAGGCGGGAGCCCCCATCCACTGAGACTGATTCATTAAAAAAATGTTGTTGTAATTTAATAACATTGAAAGATTCTCCTGAAATGAAATCTAAAACATGACCTGAACTGTGGTTGACTGCAGTGAGCTCTGATGGACCTTGATGGACTGTAGCGGGCCCTGTTGGACTGCAGTAGACCCTGATGGACTCCAGTGGACCCTGATGGACTGTAGTGGAGCCTGATGGACTGTAGCGGGCCCTGTTGGACTGCAGTAGACCCTGATGGACTGCAGTAGACCCTGATGGACTGTAGTGGACCCTGATGGACTGTAGTGGGCCCTGATGGACCCTGGTGGTTTGCAGTGGACCCTTATGGACTGTAATGGACCCTGGTGGACTGAAGTGGACCCGAGTCTGGTGTGAACTAGATTGATATTAAAATAGTCATTTTAACTCTTCCTCCTCTGTCCTCCTTGTCGTTGCAGCATTGCCATGGTGAGCTGAGCAGGTATGACTGCGTTGTGATGTCATCCTGCTGTCAGTTGATTGGTTGGATGTTCTGACCAGTAAGAATTTAGTGTAAACTCACCTGTTGTGATTTCCTTCATTAACCTAATAAACATGTTTAAGCACTGAAGGTTTGTCAGGTTATTGATCAGGTATTTGATCAGTACAGTGATTCTTGAGTAGGAGAGACCGTGGATGGTTGTAACACTTTTTATCTCAGTTCCTATAACTTGCTGGATGTTTGTGGTAGGACACTCAAATTTTGACACAAAGTACCCTCATTTATCTATATATAGCATATATAGCAATGTTCTTAACTTCTTCAACTGTATCACAGAATTCATTATTTGATGTCAAATGCAGGGAGTGCCATTGTTACAACCTGCCCCACTACCAGGGTCAGTTGCAACAGTAACATAACTAAAAACTGAGACCACACCACAAAATATGCATCTATAGGATAAGAGGATAAGAAAAAAATTCTCATCACTGATGGCTAAATGAAGAACAGTGTCAGTGTCAGTGGATCCTAAAATTACAAGAGCTTTCTTTTTTTTTTAACCAAGTATTTATTGGCATTCATATGTATTTACACTCATATTTTGATTTACATCAGATATTTCTTGTTACATACTTATGAAAAGCCAATTACTGAATTTTAAAAAAAGGAAAAAAAAGTATAAATTAAACAGTTGAACCAATAACAGTTCGGCGAACAATTCAGACTCATTGGATCGTTTATTATATTCCTCTGTACAAATCACCAGTATACTGGGATATTTCTGTTAAGACAGCACAGTTTGACAGTGTTTCACATTTGTAAACTTAAGTGTTCGCTTGGGGCGGGGGGTCCATCTTGCTCTGAAAATGTCCATCTTAAGATGTAGGTGTGCTGTTGTCTTCTCCATTATATATACCTTCTTCACTCTCTCCTGCCACTGAGGTGTAGTAGGAGGAAGTGGTTTTTACCATGATAGAGTTATCATCTTCCTGGCTATTAATAATAAGGCATTTAATAGATACAATTTCCTTTTTTCCCCATCTTCCTTTAGGGAGTGCTCCAATAATATAACATTTTGGGGTCAGAGGTATAATTCAGAGGTATTATATAATAATTCTTTCTGAATCCCCTCCCAGTAATTTTTTAACTTTGGGCAATTCCAAAATGTGTACGTGTGATCTCCTATCTATCTATCTATCCTATCTCCGATGACATTCCCTCCAGCACAAATTTGTTTTACTACCATCAAATTTGGAAATTACGGAGGGGGTTCTGAAATATCTCATTTTTAGTTTCCAGTTGAATTCTTTCTGCATTGGACCACTGGTTGTTTTATGCCCCTCCTCACACACATCTTCCCAGCATGTATTTTCGATAATAACATTCAATTTTAACTCCTACTTCCCTTTTATATCAGGAGCACTCCCCGACATCAGCAGATTTAAACATTTCAAAATTTGTGAAACAACCATAGTATCTTTCTTTACTTTTATAATATTTATGAACAAATCTTCAATAGGTGTGGGTTGTTTCTTAAGTAAACCCCATTCTTTGTGTGACATCAAGTAACTTCTCAGTTGCAAGTACCTATGAACATCTTTACTTGTCAGACCAAATTTATCTTGCAGCTGTCTAAACGACCACAGGACTTCCCCTTCAAACATCTGATGCAGCATTTTAAGCCCCTTTCCCACCCCATTCTTTAAACCCAACATCCAGCTTGTTATAGCCAAGAAATTTTCATTACCCTTGAGATCTCCAATCTTTTTCCTAATCATGTTTCAAACTCTTTAGGTGCACTTAATCCAATCATTTTTAATCTTAAATTTGCGTTAAAGTTTCTTATCCAAAAAAGTTAGTGTCTGGCCAACCCATTCTCTTTTCAACTTTTGGTGTTCCCTGTCATCCAAATGGGTTTCCTGAAGCAATGCTATGGAGCAATTCAATCTTTTTATTTGGGAAAATATTTTTTTCCTTTTCATAGGGTGATTGATTCCATTCACATTATAAGTAATTATGTTTAACATAGTCATCTTGTTCCGCCCATGACTTTTCCCGTGGTGGGTTAATGATCACCATACCTCATCAATTATCAAAAATGAAATTCAGATTACAATCCAAGAGCTTTCCAGTCTTCATACTTATGTTTGCAGATAACAATAGAACATAAAGAACAAGTAAGCAGTGAGTTATAAACATTTTATAACTTCCAACTGACCAGTGGTCTCCCTCTATAAACCAACAAACACAATGCAGTTTTTTGAAAATAAAAGTTCTACAGGCAGTCCGCTCTCGATCCAGAATGGGCAGAGAGATGGAGCTCTCTGGGTGAAAAACACAATGTGCAATTGCATCAGTTTCCCAAATTGCCCTGATATGGGAGTTATGTTGCCTTGAATGACTCTTTCTCCTCCGTTTGTCCTGCATCACCCACATGTCCTGGGTCAGCTCTCTCTCCAGGACGTCTCTCTCCTCCATCTCAGCTACCATTCCGAGCTCTTTCAAGAACAGTTGCATCTCCAGTAAGGAGGGGAACACTTTTGTACCTGTGTCCAGAAAAACATTGAGTTGTGCTGGATATGGAGATTGAGCCATTATGTTTTTCTCCCTCAGCTTTTTAATCACCTCCCGCACCTCATCGCTTGCTTTATGCGGAAGTCTAAAAATCTTACTATTATGGACCTTGGTGGAGTCATCGGCTTCGGTTTCGGTGCAAAAGCTCCGTTCCAGTTTAATTTCCACACCTTCCTGAAGCTCCAGTGTTGTCCTGAAGAACTTGGTTAAGAATGGCACCATTTCTTTTCCCTCTGCTTCTTCAGGGATTCCATACACCCTGATGTTATTGCACCGTAGTCTATTTTCCAAGTCCTTCTGTTTAGCCGTAAGCTTAGCATCTCTCTTCAGCAGGTAGCCGAGAGCTCTCTCCTGGCATATACCCCTGTCTTCAGCGGTGCTCACTCTGTGTTCCACCGTGGTTAATCTTTCGTCTAACTTTTCCATTTGCTTTTTATTTCCCCAATGGATGTTTCGAGTCTGTTTAAAGAATGTTTGGTCTCTTGGAAGGTGTCACCATTCTTTTGTCTAAGTTTCTTCAACTCTGTTAGCAGTTCCGACTCCCTACTATTATCACCACCAGCTATGCTAGTTTCTAGCGTTAGCTGTTTCTGGTTAGACTTGGTTTCTTCATGTTTTCCACTTCTATAGTCCTTCTTGTTCTGTTTCTGGTTGGCACTGTTTATTACTCAGTCATGTGTTCTTCTGTCAAGTTTACCTTTGTCTTGGGAACTTTTATTCTCGGGTCAAACGGAGCACTGAAATCAAGCGTCTGCTTCGGGCATGTCGGAAACCAGAAGTCAAAAGAGCTTTGTTAAAGAACATTTTCTGGTAATACCGATGAATGTTACACACATAACAATGGAAACCTTCATCAGGAGGTCAGAAGTAACTCATAATGCAAAGTCACAGGAAGATGTTTGAAAACAACAACAAACATGTACACTGTGTCTGTCTTAATGATAATACATGAACCTGTGTGTGTGTATATCTGTGCGTGTTATCCATCTAATCAGAGTCACGGTGGTGACAGATGTATGTAGGTTTTCCAGCGGTGCAGTTTTTAGTGGGCCTAGAACTAGCTATTTATAGTTTTCTTGGGGTTTGGAATTTGCTGTGCATGAGGACTGTTTGACTACTGTGATGATGATGATGATGATGATGATGATGATGATGATGATGATGATGATGATGATCCCACACGGGCAGCTTTCTTTAACCTTTTTCTCTGAGGTTTTGGTTTCTTGCAGTACCTGTTCAGTGTCACATGGCAGATGCAGTAGTCTCACTGTTTTACCTGGACTCACTTCATCTGCTGGAACTTTAAGTACATGTGAAGACACCCCCCTATTTGTTTTCCTCATCCACTGTCTTGGCATACTGAAATAATAGGTTTCTTATAAGGTGTTACAACCATCCCCACCTGTCAGCCAGTGTTTAACTAGCTGTATCAGCAGGGTTGTTTGAAATTAGCATGATGAAAGTTACCTAATTCAAATGTCAACAGTATCAGCACTGATCAAAATATAGACTTGGTCCTTGGTATTTGAATTAAAATGACCTTAAATCACATCTGTAACACATTTATTAATCAATATGATTATTGCTACATCAATGGAACACGTACAGACACGACTCAGGGTGAGTAAACAAACTGTTTCACAGTAAATTATTTTATTTACAGTCAAACATCAGAAACAATAAAACAGATGAAGGTTGAACAAACAGAGCGAAAAAAGAAACACAGTGGATCAACTGATCACAGGGTGATCAATATGATCAATACAAGTGAGAATATTTGAACCTGCGACAGCAGAGAGACAACATGTCGAGTTTCACAAGTGAAACTTCCTGCCATGTTAAAATCAGTGTGTTTGTAACAACATGACATCACTTCCTGTTTATGTTTATGTTTTCCTCTTTAAAGGACAGATAGTGTTTTGCTTTTTTACAGAAACAGAAACTTTATTTAAATGCACGTCAGCAGACAAAAGTCTCATATCGAAACCTTGTATCTCCTGGTTTGGTGACTTACATGATTTTTTAACCAGGGTCCTCAGGGTCCTAAAGCCAGTCAGAGATACGTTTCACTGCTGACTCAGCAGTACAGAAATTAGTTTTAGTCTTTATTTATATCATCAACACACCGTCCAATCCAAGCAGTCCTGAGTGTGTTGCCATGGTAACAGATAATCTCACAGCTAGCTGTGCAGCTGCAGGAAGTCAGGTAGTGTGGCGATCTGATCAGGGCCAGATCGGGCCAAACACCTGAGTGACTGCAGCAGGAGGGGGGGCGGAGCCTGACCACACAGCCAGCTGAACACTTCATTTCCCAGCAGGCTTTGCCAGCACTGCGGCTCGTCCAGCAGGCGGCGCAGCGCTGGCGGTTTGGGCAGAAATAGCAGCAGGAAGTCAAGGCAGCGTTGTGCATGTCGTCGCTCTGCGGCATCACAGGAGACGAGTCGCTGAAGTGCGGCGTCGAGGGCGTCAGGCCTCGCGCCATGTACCAGCAGGATCAGCAGACAGTCGGGCCGGGACAGCTCCACCGCTAGCTGCACTGCTGTCTTTCCTGCGTCTGCCACGTGGGAGCAGCCACCGCAGCCGTCCAGGTAGTCCCGCCCACTCTGCACATCACAGTCTTTCAGGGCGTCAACCATCATGCCGAGGATTGTCACGCGGTCGTAGCGCACTGCCATGGACAGGTGCGGTGAGCCGCTGCCACAACAGCAACAGAAGCTGCAGCGCAGTGCTCTGAGTGCGCTCACTGAGTACCTGTTGAGCAGGTAGTGGGCGTAGTCCTGGTGGTCATGCACGAGCGCATACAGCAGTGCCTCAGATGGCAGGAAGGCTCGCGGGCGTCCATCTTCCCAACAGAAGACCTCCATACTGCGCATGTCCTCCAACCGCCAGACTGGCTGATGCTCCCGCACTGCACAGTAGAATGAGAACGCCGTCCGCTCACACTGACGCTGAGACGGAGACGAAGACAGACGGTCAAGCTCAGTAGACAGCAGCCACGGCATGATGTCACACACCTGGACAGACTGAGACACCTGGATGGACTGAGACACCTGGGACAGAGTAGTCTGCTCCAGATTCAGGCTGCAGAGTCTCTCAGTCAAACCTCCTTTCTCAGCTCCATCAGCCTTTTATAGCTCCTCCACCCCTGGGTGTCCCCTCCTCCTCTGCCCCACCTCCTCCTCTCTTCAGCTCCATGTGTGGATGTTTGCTTTGGGGGGGCGGGGCGGCCCTGTGGGGCTGTGTGTGTGTGGGGGGGGGGGATCCAGTGTCTCACATAGCGAACATGCCGGCCTAGAGCTGTAGTGAAGACAGTAAACAACACACACACACACACACACACACACACACACACACACACACACACACACACACTATCATACTATCAAAACTTACTATCATAAGTATTAATCACTGATTATTCATGATTAATGTGATCAGACCACAGTGTGCACGTGCATGTGTCTGTGAAAGACACAGAAGTGAGTTTACAGTCAGCTGGTAAACACACACACACACACACACACACACACACACACGCACACACACACACATTCAGTCACAGACACTAACTCACACACACAACTCAGTTCTGATCAAAGATCAGTGAGTTTGTTTATTGATCATGTGTTGATCAGGACTTGACTTTATATGAAACATGACAGTAGGAATTATATAAACTGTTGAACAGAAATAATCAAACAAGATAGACAACAATAAACACACCTGACAAAGAAAATATAATAAATGATAATAGTAATACTGACTTACTTTAAAGTATTTTGATTCATTGAGTCAGTTTGTTTAAACAGAAAGTGAGTTTTATTTTTCAGGAGTGATGTCACATGTGTTTATTTATTGACTTAATGAAATGTTTCATCACAATCAGTAATCAATAATCAGATCAATAAAGATGATAGTAAACATTAACATGTCATTAGCTGTGTCTCAGTTCAGGGTCTGTGTCCTCTGAGGGACTCGGCCTCTGTGGTCTGTGAAGGCGAGTCCTTCAGAGACCTTGTTAACCTGGTCAGCTGTTGTTAAATGTGACGGTCGAGCCTCTGGAGCATTTCCTGGTTGTGTCACCTGATGTTTTACCCTTACATCACGATTTCTGCCGCCCAGGCCTGCGAAAGTGATGATCTACACCGCGCGATGTCGCCATTTTCTCTCTTTTTTTTCTTCTTTATCAGGCGTGCAAAGAATCCTGGGATGTGTGAGGCTACGAAGGATCGTAGCGGTGCATCCTCCAGAAACAGGGAGAAGAAGGAGCCTCCGGAGGAGCCTTCAGACTGGGACAGACTTCAGATGCTCCTCTGAAGGATGCAGACCTGAACTGAGACACAGCCAGTGAACTTCATCATCATCAGGAAGTTGAGATCAGCTGATCTGTCAGAATAAAAGGAGCTCCTCCTGTTGGTCACTGTGTATAATTGCACACCTTTCAAATGAACCAATCACAGTCATGACTGTTATTGATCTCTGATCAGATTGTGTTACACAGGTTTGTTCAGGTCTCTTTCACCTTAGTAACTAATGATGACCTCACTAGATTACATCACAACAAACAAACAACATCCAATGACATCATCAACAGATCAAAGGAGGAGATAAATATTACATCAATAAAACCTCTTGGATCATTTAAAGGGTTTGATTTTCTTGTCAAAAAAGCTGTTAAAGTGTTTTTATTTTCTTCTTGTCCCCCTTTATGTGATGGGAGAGGTTTGATGAGGCCTCAACGTCCTGTCTTTTCTCTATAAAAGAAGAAGTTGTAAATGAAATATATCAAAATTAGATCAATCCTTTCAAAATAAAACATAATGTCAGTAAACACGTGACAGAAACGTGAAACAGGATGAGCAACATCACACCAGTGACATCATCACATCCTGCACAGGTGAAGTCAGAGTCAACAACTGTCTGTTGTCCAGAAAACTTGATTGATTCACACACATAACATGCTGATCAATAAAAGGTCAAAAAGGATTCATGGTTCTTCATCGCTGGTTTGTTCACAGAAATTTGACTCAAGAAGAAAAACTGATTTCTACTGCAGTTCAGGAGTCTGAAGAGGCTGATACTTCTGTACACAACTGTGTGTGTCTCTTTGTGTGTGTTTAAGAGGACGTAGCAGTGAGACACAGCCTCCGTGAGTCTCAGTTCTGCCGTATGTGTTGGCGCAGCCTTCAAACTATATACCAGTTTTTAAATCGTGTTGACAGCCCAAGTGAAACCGAACTTGATAAATAATCTCCGCCACACTTTTTTGCAAACACTGCTGTCACGTTTGCTGCCGTTTGGTGCAGGAAGAAACGGTCAAAACGGGCCTCTCTCACGAAAGTTTCCGCAAGCAGGAAGTATTTGCAAGCAAAAAAGAACTGTGCTACTCCCTTACCTATTGGTGGAAAAAGGCACCACACCAACCAATCACAAAATTATATGCCAAACCACATGATCTGGTTGCTGAGGAACAGGGACAGTTGTGGGAGGGACGGCAGTGAAAGAGTGACAGTGACAGTGTGTTTGGAGTGTATAGTTAGTATGTTACATAGTGTTTAGTGTAGTGTGTTTAGTGTGTAGTGTAGTCATTTTTTTTGTGTTGTGAGTCAAAACAAGGACGAGACTGCTGAATGTGGAGCAGGCAGGAATGAGCTGAGGAGCCCTGAGCCTGAGGCATCGCCTGCATTTAAATGTAAATAGTTACATATAACTTTGTAAATTTCAAAAACTTATGCACAAATTTAGCAATTGGACAGCAATTGGATGGCAGGACCCGAGGTTCCCCAGCAGAACATTACCCAAAGCATCAGGCAAGCAGGCTTGCCTTCTTCCCATAGTGCATCCTGGTGCCATGTGTTGCTCAGGTAAGCAGCGCACACGCACCTGGCCATGCAGATGATGTAAAAGAAAATGTGATTTATCAGACAGGCCACCTTCTTTCATTGCTCCGTGGTCCAGTTCTGATGCTCACTTGCTCATTGTTGGCACTTTCGGCAGTGGACAGGGGTCAGCCTGGACACCCTGATTGGTCTGCGGTTTTGCAGCCCCATACACAACAAACTGCAATGCACACTGTGTATTCTGACACCTCTGTATCAGAACCAGCATTAACTTCTTCAGCAAGGTGAGCAACAGTAGCTTGTCTGTTGGATCGGACCACACGGGCCAGCCTATGCTGCCCACGGGAATCAGTGAGCCTTGGCTGCCCATGACCCTGTCAGCGGTTCCCAACTGTTCCTTCCTTCATGCTCTGCAGGGTCGAGCTGAAGTCTTGAGTCTTCTGCTGAAGACACAGAGTGACTCTGCTGTCCTGACGCTGGTCGGGAGTTTGTTCCACCACTGAGGCTCTAGAACAGAGAAGAGTTGCGACTTCGCTGCACAACCTTTGTTTGCATTATCGCAGCGTTCTGGATATGCTGCAACAGTTAAGTTGCAGAAGCTGGGAGTCCAGTAATCCAGGTGGGAGATGACCAGCACTTGGACCAAGCCGGGCCTGATTGGGCCTGATAAACCATCACAGTTGTTTCTGTTGGAACTTTAACCTGGCATCCATTAACTTCAGCCTCCAACTTATCACCTATAATCAATATATACATGTGACTACAACAACATAATCAGTGTGTTTGTTTCCTCTGAAGACACATTTTATATCTTTACAGCAGCAGTTTGATTATATGATTACATGTCTGTTCACAGAACGAGCTATTGAGGTTAATCACTACATTAATAAACAGTAATAAACGTCAAAAACATTAATAAACATTAATAAACATTAACAAACACTAACGAACATTAAATAACATTAATATAAAACTGAGTCCGTTTACTGTGAAATGAATCGAACAGGAAGTGAAAGTTGATATAAAACATGTTTATTATTATTACACCTATTTGAACACACACACGCAAACACACACTCACACAGAGTCTCCTCTGTGATCGATTAGCTTAGTGTGTCTGATCTCTGATCACTTCCTTTCATGGTTATCGATACTTAAGCTTCTCTCAGTGTCGGTGGTTTCGTCTGTCGGTGTCGGTCCGGTTCCGTCTGGTTCTTGTTCCGGAACTTTTGGGACTCAGTGTGAAGCTTCAGTCCCGGGTGAACTGTTAGCATCTTCCTGCTGGAGCTCATTAAGCTTCTGTTAGCTTCTGTTAGCTTCATCACGCGGGTCATTTCCGCCTCCGACACTCCGCTTCACACCAGAACTTCGCGCTGCTCTCCGGACCAAACACAGCTGAGCTCCGAGGCTAGTTATCTGGTTCGGTGCTGTTAGCAGGGCAGCTTAGCTAACTAGCTAACTGTTAGCCGGAGTTAGCCGCTAGACCGAGCTGCTCCGTTCTCGTCATGCCGGCGATGCTGGAGAGAAACCCCGAGGCTCCGGGGAAGCGGAGGGGCAGAGCCCCGGCGGGAGGTGGCAGCAGTGGCCCAGGAGCAGCTAACCCCAGCGGGAAGAGTTTGTCCGGTAATGGAACCAGCTGCTGGGAAGAAGGAAGTTCAGGCTCCAGCAGCGATGAGGAGCATGGTGGGTAGCCTCGGTCACTGGATTACTTCTGTGTACTGTGTCTTAAGTACTGCGACTGAGTACTGCTGTGTGTGTCTGTGTGCGTGTGTGTACAGGTGGCGGAGGGATGCGGGTCGGACCGCAGTACCAGGCCGTGGTTCCAGACTTTGACCCGGGTAAGAATCTAAAGACGGCTCGGTAGCCTTGGTGGTAGCCTCGAACAACACAATCGCTAAAGTTCATGATACTGGTTCGCAGACCTGTCAAACTGGTCCCAGTCCTCTTCAGCTGAGTCTAGTTCCTTAGTACAACATTAGCTCTCACACACTGGTGTTGATCCTGGATCAGGTCTACAGTTTGGATCAGAACCGTTCATCATCAGTTTCAGACTGTTGTACCTGTGTCATGCATACTGTGTACTCTGACTCTGACATGTACCCTGAAGTGGGGCTGGGCGATGCATCCAAAACTGTAGTCACAATACTTTTTTTTAAATTGATCGATTTTGTTAATTATCACAATATATATTTAACAATAATGATAATGTTGAATTTACAATTTTAAGAGTATTCTATTTACAGAACCCAAAACAAACCAGAAAGTTAATTATGGTTCCTCACAGTAGCCACCATTTGCTTTGTTGACAGCTGCAAACCCTCAGCCTTCTCTCAGTGAGCTTCATGATGGAGTCACCTGAAATGGTCTCCACTTCACAGGTGTGCCTTGTCACGGTTCATTTGTGGAATTTCTTGCCTTCTTAATGGGTTTGGGACCATCAGTTGTGTTGTGCAGAAGTCAGCTTGGTTATTATAGCAAGAACCAATCAGCTAAGTAAAGAGAAACGACAGTCCATCATTACCTTAAGAACTGAAGGTCAGTCAGTCTGGAAAATTGCAAAAACTTTGAATGTGTCCCCAAGTGCAGTCGCAAGAACCATTGAGCGCTATGACGAAACTGGCTGACATGAGGACCGCCCCAGGAAAGGAAGACCAGGAGTCGCCTCTGCTGCTGAGGAGAAGTTCATCTGAGTCACCAGCCGCAGAAATCACAAGTGAACAGCACCTCAGATCAGAGCCCAGATGAGTTCTAGTAGCAGACACATCTCTACATCAGCTGTTCAGAGGAGACTGTGTGAATCAGGCCTTTATGGTCAAACAGCTGCTAAAAAAACACTATAAGGAAAGCAACAAGCAGAAGAGATTTGTTTGGGCCAAGAAACACAAAGAATGGATATTAGACCAGTGGAAATCTGTGCTTTGGTCTGATGAGTCCAAAATTGAGATGTTTGGTTCCACCCACCGTGTCTTTGTGCGACGCAGAAAAGGTGAACGATGGTCTCTACATGGTTCCCACTGTGAAACCTGGAGGAGGAGGTGTGATGGTGTGAGGCTGCTTTGCTGGTGACACTGTTGAGGATTTATTCAAAACTGAAGACACGCTGAACCAGCATGGCTACCACAGCATCCTGCAGCCACATGCCATCTCATCTGGTTTGCAATTAGTTGGACCATCATTTATTTTTCAACAGGACAATGACAATTGTCAACTGGACAATGCAGAGTGAAGGTAAAAGGGCCAACAAGAGCTCAGCATCTCTAGGAACTCCTTCATGACTGTTGGAAAACCATTTCAGGTGACGACCTCATGAAGCTCATGGAGAGAATGCCAAGAGTGAGCAGAGCAGTAATCAAAGCAAATGGTGGCTACTGTGAGGAATCTAAAATATGAAACAGGTTTTGAGTTATTTCACTATTTTTAACTTAACTACATAATTCCATATGTGTTCATTCATAGTTGTGATGCCTTCAGTGAGAATCTACAATGTAAACAGTCATGAAAATAAAGAAAAACCATTAAATGAGAAGGTGTGTCCAAACTTTGACTAGCAGTGTTCAACAAACGTGTCTCAAACATGTTAGAGGTAGTCTACTGAACTGAACAGTGATTAAAGAAAATTATGAAAAGTTAAATGTTGAGGATTATGATGCTTCTGTATCTGTGAATACTGCAGGTAGTTGATCAGTTCAACTTCATCAGCCTCCTGTTCTGTAAGACCTGATGTGGTTCTGTAAGACTTGGTGTGGTTCTGTAAGACCTGATGTGGTTCTGTAAGACTTGGTGTGGTTCTGTACGATCTGATGTGGTTCTGTATGATCTAATGTGGTTCGGATGTATGACCAGACCACATATCATCTCTGAGCTGCTCCACCTTGACCCTCCGCCCTGCGTACAGCTGAGGGATGTTAGCAGAGTGAACTTGGCATCTGTGACATCATGAGCTTCTTGGAGCCTGTTTTTAAACTGAGCTTACAGGCATCACATCTTTAGGCGTACAGTTCATAATGGTGCTGGTTCTGTCTTTGTATCGCTTTGGTTTCTTCTCATATGGGACAATGGCTGAAAAAGAAGCAGCGATTGTCGGTTGTGGAAGTGAAGTTTGACTAGTAGAAGCAATGGGGCTGGTCTGTTGTAAGTCATGCTCTCAGAGTTCTGTTTGGGTCAGTACCTGTTGAGATGAATTGGTGGTCGCTGACACATTTTACATCTGATGCTGGTCTGTCAGACTTCAGGTAGGAGAACTATTTCCAAATGAGCGAAGTGCTCTGACCTTTTTTCGGTACAATTTCTTCTTCTTTGTCAGTTACCTAGCACTCGATGTTGCTATTCGGACCGCTCATTTTCTCGTGTCAGCTCTACACACAGGTGGTCACCATCATTCTGAGTTGTGAGTGGGAGGGGCCAGAAACATGCATCCACCTCATGTATTTGTGTCTCTGCTGTGCGATTGTCTGTTGGTGTGATGTTTTCTAGGTGGAGGACAACGGACTCAAAAATAACTATTGAAAATGTCATAAATTTGTTGGGTTTTTTTATCATGAAAATGGTCGAGGTTGTTTTATTGACCAGTCTTACTGTGACATGCACTCTGATCACTGAACAGGTGTTCCTGATAAAGTGGACAGTGAGTGCAACAGCACTGATAAAGAGGGAGAGGGTCTGCCGGACACCTGCGCTTTATGTTGATGATATTAACACTGTCCGTCTGTCTGTGTTCTCAGAGGTGGCGCAGGCTGCTCAGCTCAGAGAAAACCTTGGCATGTTGGTCTGGATCCCCAGCAGCTGTCTGAACCACACTCAGTGTAAGAGTGCACATGTAGAATTGATGAAGCAGATGTTTGATGCTCCAGATGTTTACAGTTTGTTTTGTGTTGCAGTGGACGAGTACGTCAACATCGCCAAAGAGAAACACGGCTACAACATGGAGCAGGTACACCGACGCTTTCACTCCTCGCATGTAGCACAGAGGGTTGTCTGGCCCTCACAGTGTATTGCTGATATATGATTTTAATGTTATTATATATATATATATATATATATATATATATATATATATATATATATATATATATATATATATATATATATATATATATATATATATATATATATATGTATATATATATATATATATATATATATACATATATGTATATGTATATATAATATATATATATATATATATATATATATGTATATATATATATATGTATATATATATGTATATATATATATATATATATATATATGTGTATATATATGTATATATATGTATATATATGTATATATATATATATATATGTATATATATATATATATATGTATATGTATATGTATATGTGTATATGTGTATATGTATATATATATATATATATATATATATATATATATATACATATACATATATATATACATATATATATATATATATATATATATATATATATATATATATATATATATATATATATATATATATATATATATATATATATATATATATATATATATATATATATATATATATATATATATATATATATATATATGCATGTATATGTATATGTATATGTGTATATGTGTATATGTATATATATATATATATATATATATATATATATATATATATATATATATATATATATATATACATATACATATATATATACATATATATATATATATATATATATATATATATATATATATATATATATATATATATATATATATATATACATATACATATACATATACATCAATATTATAAATACGTGTGTGTGTGTGTGTCTAGGCTCTTGGGATGCTCTTCTGGCACAAACACAACATTGAGAAATCTCTTGCCGACCTGCCGAACTTCACTCCGTTTCCTGACGAGTGGACGGTGGAGGACAGAGTCCTGTTCGAACAGGCCTTCAGTTTCCACGGAAAGAGCTTCCACCGCATCCAGCAGATGGTTCGTTACCAGTAAACATGTTGCTTATATCACTGTGACCAACAACCACACTGCAGACTCTGTGTGTGTGTGTGTTTGTCTGTATATTTGTGTGTTCACTGCTGACTGAAGTGATGGTTATACATCGTCTCTCTCTTTAGTTACCTGATAAGTCGATGGCAAGTCTCGTCCGATTTTATTACTCCTGGAAGAAAAGTCGCAGTAAAACAAGTCTGATGGATCGACAGACGCGAAAACACAAAAGGGAGAGAGGAGACAGGTGAGCTGCCGCCTGCACAGGTAACACCGGTAACAAGACTGGTAACACATCCCTGGACTCTGCTGCACCTCTCTCACTGCTGCACGGCAGAGTCGACAGCAGCTCCTCAGATCTCGGCTGATTAGCGGCTGTAACAGTTCTTATTTATGGCTGCAGACGTTGGTTTCAGTTGAACATGGCTGATGTGATCAGAGATTGTTGTGAGGCAGAAGTCTCATCCATTTCGTGCTTCACAGCAAGTTCTTAACATCCAACATGTGCAGCAAGATAATTCTAGGCGAGTTGCTATCAGATGATCTCTGCCTCCCTCCGACATCCCTCCTACAGCAGGACCGTTAGCCTAATGTCTGCCTACAACTCAAAGCATGAGAGCAACGCAACTTTATTGTCCAGCTGAGGACAAACAATTAACGGGAGCTGCAGACTCTCCATTCTGATCCGTCTGAGTCAATCAGAATCTTCTACGTCTGCATCGCGATGCATGTTATTCTCAAGAAATTTCCACAGCTGTAGTAACACTCCAGGTAAAAGACAGCACAAGAGGTGACGTGACCCTGCAGGTAGAACTACCGGTGAACTCCAGTGATGTGATTGGTAGATTCTGAAGTCAAGTTAAATTTTGTTTCAGCGACGACGAAGTCGAGGACGTAAACATAAATCCTCCAAGTGACACAGAGTACGACCCGAATAAAGACGACAAGAAAGAGGTAAGAAGTACTCTCTGTTTACTGGCTGTTTCTGTCTAACTGGTTTTATGAATGATGAACTGGTTCAGTCATCTGACAGACTGGTGTTGTTTCAGGTGAGTTCTGGATCAGAGAGGTCAGAGGTCAAACCAGCTGCTGGACTGAAGGTAACAGCTGAACAGCCATCACCTGTCCACCGGTTACCTGTGTCTTTATAACATCTGTCCTGTCTGTCTCTGTACCTGTCTATAGTTGACCTGTCTGTCTCTCTGTGCACCTATAGACAGGCAGTAAGGCGTCTCAGCGGTTGAAGAAACGTCCTCCCAGAGGAATGTTTCTGAATCAGGAGGACGTTGTCTCGCTGTCGTCTTCGTCTCCTCAGGGATTCATCAGACAACTGGACTGTCAGCTGGTCTCCATCAAGAGACAGGTCTGTCCGTATGACTGACCACCTGTCTGTTTTACTGATCACCTGTCTGTCTGTCTGATCAGCAGTCTCTCTCTCTCTCTCTGTCTCTCTCTCTCTCTGTCTCTCTCTGTCTCTGTCTCTGTCTCTGTCTCTCTCTCTCTGTCTCTCTGTCTCTCTGTCTCTGTCTCTGTCTCTCTCTCTCTCTGTCTCTCTGTCTCTCTCTCTCTGTCTGTCTCTCTCTCTCTCTCTGTCTCTCTCTCTGTCTCTCTCTCTCTGTCTCTGTCTCTGTCTCTCTCTGTCTCTCTCTCTCTGTCTCTGTCTGTCTCTGTCTCTCTCTCTCTGTCTCTCTCTCTCTCTGTCTCTCTCTCTCTGTCTCTGTCTCTCTCTCTGTCTCTCTCTCTCTCTCTGTCTCTCTCTCTCTCTCTCTGTCTCTGTCTCTGTTTCAGATTCAGACCATCAAACAGTCGAACAGTTGTCTGAAGGATAAAATCAGCTCAGGAGTCGACGAGTTCAGACAACCTGAGGTAACCATGGCAACACAGCAACATAGCAGTACAGCAGCACAGCAACTGTTTGTCTTCATGGTGTTATTTTCTGTTGCAGGTTAATCAGAAGTTTAACACTCGTTGGACCACAGAGGAACAGCTGCTCGCTGTACAAGGTAACACCTAATCTACCTGTGACCAGGTGAACTGGTGTATCTAACTCACCTGTCACCAGGTGAACTGGTGTATCCATCTCATCTGTCACCAGGTGAACTGATGTATTCAACCTACCGGTGTTCATCTCTCTTGTCACACAGCCATCAGAAAATATGGGCGGGACTTCCAGGCAATCTCAGATGTGATTGGTAACAAATCGGTGGTTCAGGTGAAGAACTTCCTGGTGAACTACAGAAGGAGATTTAACCTGGACGAGGTTCTTCAGGAGTGGGAGGCCGAACACGGGATGGAGGGGGGAGACGGGGGAGGAGGAGAGGAGGAGAAGATGGAGGACAAGATGGAGGTGTGTCTTGCTGAGGAGGAGGAGGCCACTGCTAAGGAGATGAAGGAGGTGAGAAGTGTCTCTACTGTGACTCTACTGTGACTCTACTGTGTCTCTACTGTGTCTCTACTGTGACTCTACTGTGTCTCTACTGTGACTCCACTGTGTCTCTACTGTGACTCTACTGTGTCTCTACTGTGTCTCTACTGTGACTCTACTGTGACTCTACTGTGACTCTACTGTGTCTCTACTGTGACTCTACTGTGTCTCTACTGTGACTCTACTGTGTCTCTACTGTGTCTCTACTGTGTCTCTACTGTGACTCCACTGTGTCTCTACTGTGACTCTACTGTGTCTCTACTGTGTCTCTACTGTGACTCTACTGTGTCTCTACTGTGACTCCACTGTGTCTCTACTGTGACTCTACTGTGTCTCTACTGTCTCTGCTTACAGGACTTGTCCTCTCCAGTGGACTCCCAGAAGCCTCAGGCCTCCTGAGACCATCTGACCTTTGACCCTCTGGTTTTATGATGTCGTCATGTGTTTTATTTTATTTTATTGTCTCAGTTGATCAGTTAGTATGTGGAAATTTTATTGATGATTATTGATCAGGTATGTGTCTTGTCTGTCATGACTGCTCTCTCTGGACCAATCAGAAATCAGACCGGACCTGTCAATCAAAGTGGTTGGGGCCTTTTGTTTGTTTGTTTGTTTGTTTGTTTGTTTGTTTGTTTGATTGAATGATGTTTTATGTTTTTATTGAAGCAGCCATGTTGGTGATATTACTCAAGTAGGAGGGGTTTCCTGTCCTGATGATGTCATCATGTTTTGGGGGTTTTAAGATCTTTTAGAGGGGTGACAATAAAACCAAAGTTAATTAATAAATGAGTTTGTTTCTTCTCTTTTCTTAAATGTCTGATTGTTGATTTTTGTTGTACACTTAGAAGAAGGCTACTTCATGAAATTATGTTGTTTACACATAAACAGGACTTAGGCATATTTATTCATGTATGGACAGAGACTGGCTGCCTTGCTCAAAGGTACCTTAACAGTCAACACTCTCAAGAGACTGTGCTGGAGTTGATCCGGCCGCCAGTTTCATGTCTGAACTGAATTTAATCATATTAATCACAATGAATTTTAACCAAATGTATGATCAAAACATGAATGAGATGATGTGTGAAGAGCTTCATCAGCACCGATCAGCTTTTCTGTCTCCATGTGATGTTGAAACAAAGTAATTTACCATAAATAAAACATTCACTGATCAGTAGTTTTTAAAGTTCCTAATTCAGTATTAAGTTACATTTGGTCAGAATCCTCCGTGAGAAGCAACAGCTAATTTTATCACTTCAATACATTTTCTATTTTCTTTCAGAAACATGTTTATTTAGAGCACACACACACACACACACACACACACACACGGGGGCCGGCGGGCTCCAGTAAACAGCGCCCCTGGTGGCCGGCGGTCTCCCCGGGCAGCTGGGGGATTTCCTGGGCGGAAGCAGCGGAGGGGGTTTCCAGTGTGATCAGCCCAGTCCTCCCCGTTGGATCTGTTAACTGGATCCCAGTGACTTCTCTCTCTCAGACAGGACCGACAGAACCCGTACGGCCCGCAGAACCCTGAACCTGAACTCGGACCATGAGGAGTCCGTCTGAGGCCTGGAGGCTCCGCGGCACCGGCGGGTTGATGGTTTGAATCCCGGAGACAGTCCACCGAGCCGAGGAGCTGCTGAGCTGAGCAGTGGGCCCTGAGCAGGAGATTCATGTGAGTCCACAGAGGGTAGAACCTCCACAGAACCAGAACAGAACCTGTGGAGAGCCTGACAGGAGCTGGGGGAACACGGTAGCACTGCTAGCTTCTGTAACGGAGAGAAACACAAGAGATGCTACAGCTAGCTGTGTGTGTGTGTGTGTGTGTGTGTGTGTGTGTGTGTGTGTGTGTGTGTGTGTGTGTGTTTAAACTAAAATGATCTTTATTGAACAAACAGCAGAGAAACAAGAAGCTAACAGTTAGCATGGGCAGTCAGTGTGTTTATATCAGTGCAGAGTGAAGCAGTCAGAGGAAGAAATAACCAGTCATTAATCAATAACCTATCAGTCAATACTCAATCAATACATGAAGAATAGATCAGTGAAATATAATGAGATACTCAGACCTGAGAAATCAAACCCAGAGTGACAGAGTGAATGATTATGTTTTAAGTCAGGTTTTAATTTAAGGTTTACAGTTTAACCGATGATCAGTTGACTGAACACAGTCAGAATATAATGATCAGTATATATGGATCAATATATACACAGCATGTATGTTGAGTGTTACAGGAGACTGGATATTGATCTACTGTCATTAATGTTAATATTATTAGGTAAAGTAAAGTGAACAGATGTCTTGACGGGGTTTATATCTTCTGTGAAGATGTTTGATTGGACAGACGTGTGATCAGTTTATTGATCTGTATTAGTTTCCCTCTCAGTCACTGTGTTCAGTGTTTGTCACACTTGTTATTATTTGTCTTCATTTAACTGTTTGTTGTCTGTTGCCACGTTGATCGAGTCCAAATCCTGCCCTGCTTGTTCTTGACCTGTGACCTCCTGCTCGTCAACAGGACACTGGTTCGGTGTATCGTTCATTCATGAAGATCTAAACAGTTATTATTGATTAGCTTGGTGAGCTAACGTGCTGCGTCACGTGTTATTGTACTTTTCCGTTCAGTATCGGAGGTCTCGCCTTTAATCGTGTCCCCAGTAACCTCCGCAGGAAGCTGAAGTCTTTTTCTTCGGGTTCCTGCCACTGGACCTTCTCTTAGACAGAAGAGTCTGGTTGTAAACACTGAGAGACAAATAAAGTTTGAAACTGTTTGAATAGTACCATGAATAACACTCATGATGTTTATCAAATCTTAAATATGATTTCACTTTAGAAAATCACTGTTTGTGGTATCTTCTAGTTTTTGTTAAAGCGCTCAATGAATGACAAACATGGCCGCCAACCTCTGTGAGCTGCTGATATTCAGGGCGACTCTACCAGGCTCAGAGAGCTTTGAACCCAACAGCGCCACTTACTGATTGTGTCTCTTTAAAATCACATACCTCCAAACTTCAACAGGTCCATGACAAACTGAGACTTTCTTCATCTTAAAACTGATCTTTTCCTGACACAGTTCAAAACAAATCCAAACTTTATTTGTTCCCTCACTGTTAACGGCTGGACATGGTGTTCCTGAGAGCCTGTGGTGGTTTTGAACCTTGATTCTGATAAAACCTTTGCCTCTTCCAGTCTGCACAGAAAAAGAGGAAACAGACAAAAGAAGAGAAGAAGATGACTTCCTTTGTGGTGTTTAAGTTGTCTCTGAACCAGTGACGGAGGATCTCTGACTCCAAGCTCGAGCCTCCACGTCGTCGTATTCGGTCTCCCGTCAGGTTGACTTGAGAGACTCTCGAGGCGGAGAGACATCTGGTGTCCCTCCTGTCCTCATCTGTCTTCACAGACAGGTTTTATAGATCCTGTTGTTGTCGCAGTAACTGCTCTAAAAGCGGCTTTATCCTTTAAATGATCACTCTGACATGATCTGCAAGAACCATCATCCTCTGACGAGTGAAGCCACGAGCTCTAGATGATTGTGGATTAAATTATTGACTGTTAATTAATCAATAACTTTTTCTTCAGTCCTGTTGATGAGAGCTCATTATGGACAAAAATCAACTCCAGATCTTCTTTACACATTCATAAACCGCTCCAACAGTTCAGCTGACAGTGTCGCACAGCATTATGAGTGAATGATTGATCGAGAAAATAACGAGCAGATGAATTTGATGTTTTGTTTTGTTTTGTTTTAATAAGTTATCAATACTGTTGGTCAGCTAATCAAAATATGGTTTCAGCTCTGGATTTTTCATTTCATATCATTTTTCATAACAACAAGATGTGTATTTTCAGGTGTTTGCTTAAAATTTAGTATTTTGAAAACATTTCAAACTCGATTGATCAAATTTTAGCCGCTGAAGACAAAAATAGATTCATTGATTATCTTTACATTGTTATGTTGTTTCTTCTACAACAGCTGTTTGCTGTAGCTCGTCTGTCGGTCAGACAGTCTCAACATTATTAATCAGTTTTCAGGCTGTAGTTTCTGTTGCTCTGTTGTGTGTTGGAGGAAAACCCCTTTGCTGCTGAAACAGTTTCTGTTTCTGAGAGCTCAGTCATGATTTAAGTCTGCTGTTGTTGTTCCTTCATTCATCTCTTTTACAAGTTCTGTAGTAATGATGTAAAAAATGTCAATGGAGTCTATAAAGTTTCCACTGAGTTGTCCTGTTAATCATCTGATTCACATTTATTTATCCACGTCTGACTTCTTTCAAATTATTCTCTTATTTTCTGGTATTTTGAAGTTTGTCAAGTCAAGAAATCAGAGATTTTCAGTCTCCTGATCGTGTATGTCTGTGTTAATGATGCAGTCAATGGAAAAACCCCTAGCATCCCCACAGCTGACAGGAAGTGAGGTGTTTCTGTTTGGTCTGTTTGTGTGTGTGTGTGTGTGTGTGTGTGTGTGTGTGTGTGTGTGTGTGTGTGTGTTTGTGTTTATTCAACAGCTGATTCTGTGGCATGACTTTGTGTTCTCACTGCAAGAAGGTCCTGGGTTCGATTCCCGATCGCTGGACCTTTCTGTGTGGAGTTTGCATGTTCTCCCTGTGTCTGCACCCTCGCACAGAGACAGCTGGGATCGGCTCCAGCAACCCCTGCAACCCCATAAAAAGGGATGAAGTGGTTACAGACAATGGATGGATGAAACTTTAATTAATTAACAGATTTAATAATAATCGTCTGTCAGCTGGATTTCATCACCTGCTTCACTCTGACTCACCTGCAGCTTCAGGTGTTATTTCAACTTTAAAAAAAGATCCCAACTTAGAAACAGTAAAATCATCAAATCTTTCACACTTTATGAAACATCTGTGTGTGTGTGTGTGTGTGTGTTAATAAAGGTTAATTACTGACCGGAAAACAAGTGTTGGCTTAAAGTGTCGGAACATGTCACCTGACTGGTGATTAAGTCATAGGCCACGCCCCTCTGTTGCCCTCCACTGAGCATGTGCAGACTGAGCTCATACCCAGAACCAATCACCAATGGGTTACCGGCATCACTGATTGTGTAGCTTGCGTAGAGCTTTAAGATGTAAAGAAAAAATAAAAGCAGGAGAATTATCTTTGAGCTAGTTTGGAGGAAAGTTGGAGGTATGGACCCATTTTAAAACAAGTCGTGGGCAGTGACGACATGTTGGCTTTGTCGAGGGCATTAAGTGCAGCACTTGTTGCCTTATTCGTTAAGATAATTCGAAAACAGATTTTTGTAGTTCAAACAACTCAGAATTGTGGTTGAGAACGTCAGTTATAACAGCCCACGTGTTAAAAAATTGTCGGTTTTAAATCGGGCTCAGGCTCATAATTGCAGTTAATGTGTCGGCCTGGGTCGGGCTCGGACTCAACGTGCACAGGATCGGGTTGCATTGGTCTTGACTTTTTTGGGCCCAATCTAAGCTCTAGTCTGAATTTAGTCTTTAACTCCTCCCCCTCCTCCTCCTTCAGGTCATGTCAGCGGGCAGGAGTGCTGACGGGAGGGAGGTGCAGATTCCCCTCCAGCAGGTGGCGCCCTCCCTGGCCACGCCCCTCTCAGTGGTCCCTCCCTCTCACCGCCCAACCAATCCCTGGCCTCCAAGTGATTGTGCTGCTTCACAAGGTAAACAGTCATGCTGCAGTTCATCGAACATCCACCAGCTGACCAAACTGTGTCTGTACTTTGGTGTTCTGAACTCAGATGTGTCTTTACTTAGGTGTCCCGGCAGGTTTCCTGCCTCTTCATGGAGGATTCAGAGATCATTTTGTAGAGACTCCGGAAGGTAAATACTGCTGCGAGGCCTGCAGGCTGGTCCTGTGTCAGCCCCGTCAGACTGAGTGTGGTCACCGCTTCTGTCAGAGCTGCATCAGCGACATCCTCAGGTGAGACACACACAGTGAGAGACAGACAGGTAGACAGGAAGTGGTTTCCAGATGTAGACTGAAAGAATAATATCAGACCCATATTTCACTTTGCCTTTTTCTCATGTCCTGTTTTTAAAGACTTAAATCCTTCTCGTCTGCCAGCTGTTTAAAGAGATTCACCTGACAAGGTTTGAATCAGCATCATCATGTAACAGGTCAGACTTTTCTCTTTTCTCCTCCTGCAGTCGTCCAAACCCGGTATGTCCAGCTGACAATGAACGTCTGTTCAAAGACAAGGTAGGCAGGATGTAACATCACAATAGAGATGAAGTTGTCATCAACGATTGATTGATTATTGATCAGTTTGTGATTGTGTTTCAGATCTTCAGAGACATTTGCTGCCAGCGGGAGATCATGGCGCTGAAGGTTTACTGTCGCAGTGAAGCTAACGGCTGTCAGGAGCAGATGAGTCTGCAGCAGATACCTGTGAGGAAAAAAATGTGTTCATTCAGAATCCTGATCTCTGATTGGCTGTCGGGTGATCTATATAAATGTTTTATGTTGACACTACCTGTCTGTCTCTCACTTACCTATATGCAGGACCACCTGAATGTGTGTCCGTTCTTTGAGGTTCCCTGTCCGTTGGGTAAATGTAAAGAGCGAATGATGAGGAAAGAGATTCCAGATCACCTGAGCTGGAAATGTAAACACAGAGAGACCAGCTGCGAGTTCTGCATGATCAAGATGCCTTTGACTGACCTACAGGTAACTCATGACATCACTGCTGACATCCCTGCTGACCCACCTGCACATAGACTAGTTGTAGATGTCTGAGGACTAGTTGTAGAGGTCTAGAGGATGAAGAACATGAAGTGTCTGTCTGATTTCAGAAACACAAAGAGACGGTATGTCCAGCATTTCCAGTGTCGTGTCCAAACCACTGCACCTTCTCCTCTCTGCCACGCAGTGAGGTACTGATCCAGTTTATCTGACGACATCCAATCAGAGCCATGTGTTTGAGTTTCACAACAGCAGTGAATATTGCTCATACTGATTGTTTAGGTTTTTTTTTTCAGCTGTCAAATCATCAACATGATTGTCCCAAAGCTCAGGTGAGCTGTCAGTTCCATCGATATGGCTGCACCTTCAAGGTAAGTCTTCGTCTTCCTCTACTTCTTCATGTGCTTCCTCTTCTGAGTGCAAGTGTACCGTTGTTAGATGGATATGCTGCGTACTGTTTATACTGTATACTGTACGTAATGTATATACTGCATACTGTGTGTGTGTGTGTGTGTGTGTGTGTGTGTATATATATATATATATATATATATAATAGTCTGAATTCTACAATAACTGAATGTCATATGATTCAGGGTCTGAATCAGGACATGAGGCAACATGAGTCCACCTTCGCAGCCGAACATTTGAGAATGATGGCAAACCGAAACTCCTCATTAGAAAACAAGGTAAACATAGCAACCATAGCACTAGGTTCAGTGTTTACCTAAGTTTACCTGACTAAACCCTATTTATATCTCCAGGTGGAGGATGTTAAAGGTGAGCTGTTAGAGAGGTATAAGTTGCTTCCTGGTCTCAGCGGCCGTGTTTCTGAGCTGGAGAACCAGAATGATGAGCTGAGAGAGAAGAATCGACAGATGGAGCAGAAACTGGCCACCATGCAGGTAAAACTAATCCTACAAAGCAAGACAATACACTTTGATAACAGATTTCATTACTGTGAGGGCTTAACATGTGGTACTGCAGTACTGTATGTGGTGCAGGACTGAACCTTGTACAGTACTGTATGCAGTATGTTGAAATGTGAACCTTCATGTTTTAAAAGTGGATGGAAACAATTAACACTAAAGGTGGGATTTAAACATTGACACCAGTGATAGATACCAAAAACTGGAGGCACATCCTCATTAGTGTCAGGTATGAAATGAGGGGTTCCTCTACGACACCTGGACAGTCATCATCTTTCTCCTCCTACAGAAACTGATGAGTTCTCACTCAGAGAAGCTTTTGGAGGTGGAGCTGGAGCTTCGTTCTCTCCGTCTGCTCAGAGACGAGGTGGAGACCCTGAGAGGAACGCTGGAGAATGTCCGGACACGACTAAATGCTCTGGAACAGGGGGGACGCAGCGGGACTGGATCCACAACACATACTCTGGGTCAGAACACACACTATGAACTAGTTGCCCAAGTTTGGGGACTAGCAGAGATCAGAAGACAAGTTATAGAGGTATAGACTAGTGGCAGAGGTCTGGAACAAGTTGAAGAGGTCAAGAGACTAGTTGCTCAGGTCTTGGGACAAGTTCCACATATCAGAGGTATAGTTGCAGGGGTGTGATTCTTTCGGATAAATCCGGAAATTCAGCTTTTCAGACCTGAAAATGGGGCTTTTGTAAATCATGCAAATCCGTAAATCAAGGTTTCTTTTTGGTTTTTTTTTGGGGTGTGGGGACGGGTTGCACAAGGCTCGGGTCATAATGACCACTTACTGCTGTCAGCGTGCCTATGATTCATGTCTTCAAGTCACTCCGCAAGTAGTCCATTCATTTGTCACAACAGAACTTCATTCAAAGCAGAGCTCCACCAAAGAGCCTGCAATCGAAGGTGATGATGTGTCGGTGTTTCCCCCATATGCATTCTGCTGCTGGATTTTCAGTGCTATCCATCCATCCATTCATCCATCCATTTTCTTCCGTTTATCTGGGGCTGGGTCGCGGGGGCAGCTGTCTGAGCAGGGACGCCCAGACTTCCCTCTCCCCGGACGCTTCCTCCAGCTCCTCCGGAGGATCCCAAGGCGTTCCCAGGACACGTTGGAGTGACTTAGTCACTCCAACGTGTCCTGGGAACACGGATTTTCAGCACTGCCGCCGCCAAAAAAAAAATTGTAATATCACGGGAGGATTTAAGTTGCACACAGTGAAAGCACTACACCTTAAGTTTTCTTGAAATCGATTATTATTGTCATTACTGCTATTTGTATAATTTCTACAAGTCACCGTTCAAGTTGAGTGACTGAAATCCTCGTCATCCTGTTCAAAGGCTGCAACAGGTGAGTCATCAAACCAAAGTGAAGTTAGTTTCAGGTTGGATATTCACTCGGGTCCAGCCACGACTTTACTGATGTTCCTCCAGTGTGAGCAGCAGGAGGACGTTAGCTCACCTCCCAGAGCCTCGCGCTGAATCACTCAGGCTGATTTAGGGACCGTCATTAAATTACTTAGCATAAATATATTAGTACTAATTTGTTGCAGTTTTTTCGAAATCTTCCAGGTCATGTGGCCCAGTGACTCCAAACCAGCAGCAGATTGTATTAGTAAACTGGATGTATGAGACTATTGTTATTGTATTTTAGTGCTTCCTCTATTTTATATGAATATCAGTAGCTTCCATGTCATGTGGCCCACTGACTTCTGAAACAGATTCTGTTTCCATAAAAAAAAAATATATAATAAAGAAAATAATGGTAAAAAAGTTCTCTAATGTTACAGAGGTTAACATTTTTTCAAGCAGCGATGTCAGCTTCTACACTATTTTGTCTCATGTCTTAGAATCTGATTCTGAAATTCTGAAAATGAATTTTTTAGTCGCCATGTAGTGTAATGTCGTCACCATTTAAAGGCTTATTTTTCAAAATTTTCTTCTGGGGGGGGGGCATGCCCTAGTGTTGCTAGGTTACCAAAGCGAGGCACCACTGCTACCAAAAAATCTAGGGGAAACACTGTGGAATTTTCTAGGAATTTTGGACATGTGAGGCGAACTGTTTCTTTCTTAGCTGAAGCCGACAACAGGACAAAATTAATGTAAAGAGAGAAACAGAGGAGTCGTACATTTTCCTTCTTTTTTTTTTCCTTTGCCAACCACACCTATGTGTTGGAGAGGTCTGGGGATTTTTTGCAGAGGTCAGATGCAAGTTGCAAAGGTATTAGGTCCGGTATTAGATCAGGGACTGATGAATTTCCTCCTTTCCGCAGCTTCCCTGGAGACTCAGCTGAATCGCCATGACGACATGTTGAGTGTCCATGACATCCGATTGGCCGACATGGACCTGCGTTTCCAGGTACTGGAGACGGCGAGCTACAATGGGACTCTGATCTGGAAGATTCGTGATTACAAGAGACGGAAACAAGAGGCAGTAGCGGCGAAGACACTGTCGCTGTACTCGCAGCCATTTTACACCGGGTACTTCGGGTACAAGATGTGCGCTCGTGTCTACCTAAACGGAGACGGGATGGGCAAAGGGACACACCTGTCGCTGTTCTTTGTGGTGATGAGGGGCGAGTACGACGCCCTGCTACCCTGGCCCTTTAAACAGAAGGTACCGACTGGTTACTGACTGCTGAACCGACTGGTTACTGACTAGCGAACCGACTGGTTACTGACTGCTGAACCGACTGGTTACTGACTGCTGAACCGACTGGTTACTGACTACCGAACCGACTGGTTACTGACTACTGAACCGACTGGTTACTGACTGCTGAACCGACTGGTTACTACACGGCTCTGTCCTGGTTAACTCTGGTCACTGAGGACAGATGGTGATAGCAAGTCTGAACAGCCTCTGATGCTGATGGACCTGTCTGACTATCTGTCTCTCTGTCAGGTGACCCTGATGCTGATGGACCAGGGTCCGTCCAGGAAACACCTGGCTGATGCCTTTAAGCCCGACCCGAACAGCAGCAGTTTCAGACGTCCTGCAGCAGAGATGAACATCGCCTCCGGCTGTCCTCTCTTTGTGTCTCAGAGCGTCCTGGAGACAGGCAGCTACATCAAAGACGACACCATCTTCATCAAGGTGAGACACACCTGCTGGGCTCAGCTGACTATTTACAGATATCTGTTTAGAAACTAATCATTATGTGGTTCAATTGATCAATCTGAAGGTTACGGTGGATACGTCTGACCTCCTCGACCCATGACGTTGTGACTCGCTGGCCTGAGATCAGCTCACCTGTCCACACCCAGCAGAGCAAAGGCAGATGGGAAGGATCGGGCCGTTCGTCTTTTCTGAGAGCGATACAGACAGACAGAGAAGAAGAAGAGACAGACAGGAAGCAGCCAATCAGAATGAACTTTACAGAGACCGAAGGGCGGGTCCTCTTTTGATTAGCGAATGGACTACAGAACTGCGTGTGTGTGTTTGTGTGAATGGATCAGTGTTACCATGACATCACCGTGGTGATATCACTCAGAGCCAACATGGCTGCTGCAGCAAGAACATTGTTGCTGCTCATTACTGATGCCGTGCATCGAGCTTTACTTCCTGTTTTTTTTCTTGTTTACCAAGGCATGCTGGGAAATCCATGGCAGCCACAGAGGAGCTCTGAAAATCTGTAAAGATCAGTAGAAACCAACAGGATCCAGTAGTAACTATACACAGGAGATTCTCCCACAGGGCCCAGTAGAGTCCAGTCTCAGGTCCAGTGGGTCTGCTGGAGTTCCTCTGTGGCCTCTGAGTTTTTCAGTGTGGATTCATCGACTCATTTGATTCATTTGCACAGTCTGAATGTTTGTTAAAGTGTGAAAATAAAAATACAAAGAAACTCTATTGATTTATTTGTTATTCTCTGTTTTGATTGGATGATTGACTGTTGACAATTTACTTTTTAAGTTCTTTGATGGATTTCATGTTTTCTTTTTTCAACTTAATCTGACAAAACAAATTAGATAGATAGATCAATAGATAGACAGACAGATAGATAGATCGATCGATAGACAGACAGACAGACAGACAGACAGACAGACAGACAGATTGATAGATAGATAGATAGATAGATAGATAGATAGATAGATAGATAGGTAGACTTTATTGATCCCAAGCTGGGAAATTTCGGGATATAAAAACAGGGAAAGATATTTAAGATGTTTATAAATGTGTCAGTCAGATGATCGTTGTGTTTCTAGTTCTTAAAAAGGTAAAAACTTCTTTAAAACTGGTCACTTTGAAGGAAAGAGTCGTCTGTGAGTCACTGAATAGAGCTGTTTGTATAGAACAGAAGCTCAGAGTGACGACACACAGGATCATCTCAGGACTCTCATGTTCTTCATGTAGGAAACACTGGAAACATTTGGACGAGGCAGTCAGGAGGATCAGCTCAGGATCAACCTGAGCTGAGTGTTGTTGATGGACTTCAGTGCTTGTCAAGGGGGTTAGTTCAGAAGTGTACCTGGTCCCAGGCAAGGAACTTACAGAAGAAGGAAGGGCCATGACATCACTGAATGTTTGGTGCCAGACTGTGTTGACAGCTGTATTGAAGTCCTATGGGAGATGATAGAGGAACACAAAAGGCCAACCTATCTACATGGGAATGATGAAGAAATGCAGTGAAATTAGGGACTGGAACGATAACACCATGAATGTGGTGTATCAGCACTAGCCACTAACTGTGTTCCCTAAAAATATATTGAAATAAAAGCCGAAATGATTTTTCTACAAACAAAAAGAAAAATTGAAAAGTTAGAATAAAAGTAAAGATGGTACTCTAACCCTGAAGAAGCTAACATCTACCTGCTGCTGAGCTCAGACGCTTAAATGTAAAGAAGATGTTATTTAGTTTAAGATGACGACACACACGTCCGTCAGAGACATCACACACTCACCAAAGGTGTATCCAGAAATAAAGTCACGATGTTACACACTGAAGAGACACCAGGTGGCGGCATGCAGCTTCAACTCTGGTCTGAAGAAGAAGAAGAAGAAGAAGAAGAAGAAGAAGCCTTCACGCTCTCCTGGGCCCCAAACTTTAACAGAAACTTATTTCATCTCCGGAACGAGAAGATTTCAGAGCGGTTCTCTACAGGACAGAACCGGGACAGTTCGGCAGGATTCGGTGAGTTTACCAGCAGGTCCGGGTTCGTCGAACCGGTGACTGGAGAGACGAAACTGTGCAGCTAAAACATTAGCCAACATTAGCTCACAGGCTAACTGTGTGATTTTAAACTAAATACTGACTAGCTCTGTGTTTGTGTTTCTGTGTATACATTAAGGTGTGTGTATATTGGAATGTGTGTATCTTAATGTGTGTATATATTAATGTGTGTGTGTGTGTGTGTGTGTATTGGAATGTGTGTATCTTAATGTGTGTGTATATTTGTGTGTGTGTGTGTTGGAATGTGTGTATCTTAATGTGTGTGTATATTTGTGTGTGTGTGTGTGTGTGTGTTGGAATGTGTGTACGGAGTCATTTTTCATGTCTCAGCTCAGTTTATGTGAATTCAGCTCGAGGACAGACTGTCAAACCAAACTCCATTCTAAAAGCAGCTGTTTTATGGGAACATCATGTGTTTTCACAGTACAAACTGTAGTTACAAAGTCACTGAGTCTTTCCTGATTCACGTCCATCTACCAACACAATCGGCACACACGTCATACACTCAGCGATTAATTAGATGTTTGTCACAGATAGACTTGTGTCGATTGTTTTATAGTTTCATCCTCTGTCATTCACAGTCGGGATGAAACTGAGACCACTAAAGAAATAATAAGCGGTTAGGGTTAGGGTTAGTTTTATTGTTTGACACAGAGCAGCATTAAGACAAGACACTGCTAGTTTCTGCAATTTGCTAAATTTTTCAATTTCACCCTTAAGGGGGCGTGATCGTCATGGTGACAGGAGGGTGAAGTGTGCCAGCTGTTATATATCACTGACAGGATCTGATGGCTGCCATGACAGACACCCTTTCACATTAAAGCAGTTTGCTATTGATAACTAACGCCACAGCGAAAACACCTCATTCAGCTGTTAAACAGCCAGATGTACTCTGGCTGTGACCAGGCTGTACATCTATAGATAACGTAATTCTGTACACAAGGTGCTTGTGGATTTCCTCCGTACCGTCCTCAGTGAAAAGACTGACAGGCAAGGAAAGGTCACAAGTGAAGGAAATGAGGAGATAATAAAGGACATTTTTATGTACCATCAGTACATCTCTTATTTCATCGTTGTCCTCCCTCCTGCTCTGATTGGTCGGCTGGCAGCCCTGTGGATGATCTAAAGGTTAGTAACAATTTGTTTGTGTGTTTGTTCTCAGATGAAATGTTTTTCCTGAAGACTCTTCCTCTGAGTCGACCTGCAGCTGTGCAGCTCCTCCGCCTGTTTTCTACCAACACTTTACCCACTCTCACTCTCTTTACTAAGGTAACAATAACACCTGGTGTCTGTCTTCACAATGTCTGACTCACCATCATCTTCATCATCATCTGTTAGTGTTTCATTTACAGTTAGTATTGATGTGAAATCTGCAAACTAACAATTCTTCGCTACTGTGCTCATTGTTAAAAATCATCATTATAGATGCTTTTATTTTGAAGAGAGAGGGAAGTGATGATGTTTATTCAGTTTATGTGACTCTGAATGTTGTGTTGTGTATTTGAATTTTCCAGTGATTACATTTATATTTTCAGTCTGTGTATTTAAAGATAATACATAATAATGTAAAATGTGTCCCTAGGATCCATGTCCTCTGTGTGATGAAGCTAAAGAAGTGCTGGAGCCATTCAGACACCGGGTGAGACCAACAATAAAACTTCTTCACTGTGATGTAAATTACATGTTTGTTAACCTGCTGATGTCAGCAGTAGCTGTTGTATAAACACACAGTCTTTTCAACTGATCCAACCATTGAGTAACCTCAACATCACCAGACTCCCTTAACAAATGTGTCAGTTTAGTGAGTTGTTGAGTTGGAGACACTTTATAAACTCTGTGAAACTCTGTCTCTGACTCATTCTGCATTATTTGGACCTTCATGATAATTCAGCATATGTTCTACATGAACTACTTTCTGTCTTTGAGTAGAAACATGGAGTCTGTTTGTCTCAGTGATGGACATGTTTGTTTCACACAGAGCAGGAAGTGACATCACATCACAAGTGGTCACTCAGATGGACTGAGATCCGAACACTGTAATCAGATTACTAACCAGGTCTGATCAGAGTGTCTATCTGTCTCCACTCCTGTCTCTGTCTCTGACCTGTCTGTCTGTGTACAGTTTGTCTTGCAGCAGGTGGACATCACCGTCCCAGAGAACAGCTTGTGGTTCGACAGGTACAGATGGGACATACCTGTCTTCCATTTGAACGGGCAGTTTGTTATGAAACATCGTGTGGATGTCGTCTTGTTGGACAAACTGCTGCAGGATGCGGAGGCACAGAAGACATGACAACATTTATCATAAGACTTACAGTTATAACTGTCATAGTCATAACTATTGGAACAGCGAGGTCAATTCCTTTATTTTATCTGTACACGAGAGAGATGAATATGAGACAAGAGATCAGTATGTCAGCTTTCATTTGCAGGTATTTTACATCGCAGTGTATTAAAAAACGTAGCAAAAACTATAACACCTTTTGTTTGAACCCACTTAATTTTAAAGTGAGCAAAATGATGGGAACATGTGACTGACAGGTGGTTTTTGCTGCCAAGGTGTGTCCTATTAGATAATAATAAAAAGTGTTGAATGTCTACTCTCAGTTTCAGCTCTGGGTTTTGTCTTTGCAGAGTGCATTTGTAGTTAAAAAGGTGTAACCAACATGAAACCCGGGGAGCTGTCTATTGGAGAAAAGCCAGCAATTGAGGCTGAGAGTGTTGTGGAATTTCGGCTCACTGGACAGTTCAGGAGCGATGAAGAGGTCTCGGAGACACCGACGACTTACGTTGAGATAGTTTATAGAACAAGATCTTGGAGGAGCAAAATAACATAACGTCTATCTGCACAGAGTTCTAACGAGTCTTCCCCAATGTTCAAATTCTCTCTTACAGCTGCAGGAGGTAGTGCTTCCATACATGGTTATCTGATTAACAACATAGCAAGAGGAGTGATGCAGAGTCTCTCCCCTTAGTCTGTAAACATAGATCGAAGGCAGATCACTCATTAGCAATAAGAACAGAAAGGCCAGATTGGAATTTGACAAAAAGTACAAACACAAGGCTCAGAAGTTCTGGGACAAAGTGTCATGGTCCAATGAGACTAAGATGAATTTTACCAAAGTGATGGAAAGTGTAATGTGATGAGACAGGAAGCATCTGCTCAGGATCCCAAACACACAAGCTGATCTGTGAAACATGGCGGAGGTGATGGCTCGGCTGCATGGCTTCTTCTCGGACGGGCTCATTGAGCTTCATTTATGATGTCACACGTGCTGCTGCAGCTAAATAAGCTCAGAAGTCTACAGAACCTTTCTGTCTGCCAGTGTAAAGACCGATGGAACCAAACAGACCACGAGATCCTTGATTGTGCAGCAAGACAACGACCCAGAACGCAAAACAACCAAGGAGTCCATCAGAGGAGAGAAGACGGTCTCAGACTGAAGAGAATCTCCAGACTTATTAACATGTTGAGATTTTTACCTGCAGAAGGAGACTGAATGAACAAGTATTGTTTCACACTAATCTGTTATAGTCTTTGTTCCTGAACATTTGCTCACCTAAAAGTTAACAACAGATGTAACAGATCTGGATGGAAGTACCTGGAATAGAAAGCTGACATGCTGATCTGCTGTCTCACATTCATCTTCTGATGTCAAACTCAAATGTTTCAGTGTTCAGACAAAATAAAAGAATTGGTTTCCCTGTTCCAGTAGTTATGGTGTTGGGATTAGTGTTTGTAAAATGATCAAGAATAAATCAGCTGAAATAATCAATATGTGTCTTCAGTGTGTCTTCTTCTGCGGTTATTATAGACAACCAATCAGAATAGAATGGAATTACTTTATTGATCGCAGACTGGGAATTTATTTATAGAACACACCCACAATGTGATGTCAGAGCTGGAGGATTTAATTTAATATTGATCGGTCATTACATGTTTGAAACATCAAATTCACAAACAGATATTCACAATACTCAATTGATATGATGATGCAGTAAACATTAAACATCTTTATTCAGTCTTTAACAGAAAGGATCAGCACCCTGACTCACCTGAGCCACCTGGTGCTGTGAGCTCATCAATATTTCACCTGCTGATAGTTCAGAGTTTCTGGCTGTCAGCCAATCACAGCCCTTCTCCATTTGTGTGACCTGGAGAGGTTGCTGGTTGCCATGGTGTGTGTGGTGTGTTTTCTGTGAGGTGGTGTGTTGATGGCGTCGAGCAGAGCTGAAGATGTTCAGTTTGCTCTGCGTAGAGCAAAGAAGAAGATCAGCAGCCTGCAACAGCAACTGATCAACAAATCAGACAGGTCAGAATTGTACCGGAGACTCTGTATGTGGTTTTGTGATTCCACACTGACTGGTTTGTTGATGACGTCACATTTAATGCTAAATGATAATACTAACACAGTATGTGTGAGAAATTGAACATTAAACTGATTATCGATCGCCGTTGTGAATGTGATCTGGATCATCATTTGAGCACAGAGGAATTCTGGGTAAAGCGTCACAGGGTGGTACAGAATAAACAACCAGTCAGCTGCAGGACATCATGTGACCCGAGGCACTGAACTCAGCCTGACGACTCTGCTGGAGAGTCAGTCAGTTTACCGGTCTGACTGGAAACTGAATGTGTTTAACCTGTGTGTGTGTACGTGTGTGTGTGTGTGTGTTGTTCTGCTGCTCTTCTAACATGTAAGAGTTAGTAGATCTGATCCAGGATCAATCACTTCCTCTGATCTGTGTCACTGTTTCTGATGTGAAACTGATTTGTGTTTTCAGACGAACCAGTTCAGAGACTTCACTGGAGACCAGTCTGTCAGCCTGGACGCCCAGCAAGGAGCTCAGGGACTCTCTGGTGGACATGTACACAGGTAAATACTACTACTACAGATGTACACAGGTGAATACCGCTAGTAGTGTTACAAACAGACATGGTGTGATCTGATCCATGTGTGATCTGGATTCATAGTTTGATGTTTAGTTCACAGACTTAACTGCGGTGATCAAAGATCAGTGAGTAGCTGTAATGACTCAGTCTGTGCAGCAGGTGGAGCCGTAATGACTCAGTCTGTGCAGCAGGTGGAGCCGTAATGACTCAGTCTGTGCAGCAGGTGGAGCCGTAATGACTCAGTCTGTGCAGCAGGTGGAGCTGTGGTCCTTCCCACAGTTCAACATCAACACTGACCTCACCACAGACAACATTCACACACTAAGGAGGTCAAAGCTCACTGCAGTGCAGGATCACCAGAACCACTGATGCTGACACAACAACGATCAAATATAACTTAATAAAGTTAATAATATAAGGCTGTGCATCATCATAATTAATTTTGGATGATAAATGTGATTGGCTGTTCAAGTGTTCTGAACCTTCAGTTAAACAGGACTGATTGTCTGGTTCTTTCAATGACATGGTTTGAAGGGTTCCTTTGGTTCTTTCAGTTGAACAGGTCTGATTGTCTCCCTGTCCTCTGACAGTAATCTGATGATGATGATGATGATGAGAGCCAACATGGCTGCCTTCTCCTCAGTAATCTCCTGAGTAAATGAGGTTGGAGGACGTTGGTATATTTGGAGTTTGACTTTGTGCTTTATCAGATGTGTTCGCAGTCGGATGTTAACTCAGAGGCTGAAACCTGCTGGAGATCAGTGATAGCCATTGTTTAGTTACTACGGCAGCAATGTTTGATCCTCCACAACATACAGGTGAACAGCAGAGCTCAGGTGAGACACACAGAGAGCTGCCTGAAGCAGCTGGGACTGTACCTGAGGAGCCTCAGGTGTCACGACATCATGGCCTGATGGTCTGAACATGAACTGACTCAAAGCTTTTTTGCTTTAATCTCTGTCTGTCTGTCTGTGATGATCCATCTTCTGTTGGTGTCTCTCTCTCAGATGAAACCGTCTCAGTTGTTTTTCCAGGCTCAGATCTGCTCCCGTATGTTTCCTCTATTTATGTCTGTGTCTTTTTCTGTGGTGTCGCTGTTCAGTCATCTGTTTCCTGTTTCTCTCCAACACTTTTTGTTTCTGTTCAATAAACTTGTTTCTCCGTACAAACACTAAACATCAGAAATCGCTCGGTGAGATGTGGGCAGCAGTGAGTCCGTCAGTTTTTGGTGTCCTCTGGAAACACTTCCTGCTGTTGTGTGTGTGTGTGTGCATGTGTTGATCCATGTGGTGTGTATTAGCTGTTGTCTCCAGACTCTTCATCGTCTCCATCATCATTCTGTCCAGAATGATCCTCTAATTTTCCTCATTTCTGTTATTGATACACCAACAATAGCGGGCCACTGAGCAGCTGCCACACACACACACACACACACACACACACACACACACACACACACACACACACACACACACACACACACACACACATACCTCACACACACACAGTAGATTGATATAATGACAGGAGAAGAAGACAAAGACTGAACGAGGCTGGGAGTGAATATGGAGAGAGAGGGAGGAGACGGTCGTGTGAACTGTGTTTAATCTGCAGAGTGGGTGGTCTCCCCCCCCTCACACACACACACTCACACACACTAACACACACTAACACACACACACACTCTCTGTATTGTGAGATGAGGGTGGGCTGGAGACTCTGATTTGTTTGAACAGGCTGAAGTAGCTGCTATTCATTTCTCTGTGCAGGAATTTGTGTGTGTGTGTGTGTGTGTGTGTGTGTGTGTGTGTGTGTGTGTGTGTGTGTGTGAGGCTTTAGCTGATTGGTGATCAGGTTATATTGACGACTGCGCTGATATTAAAGTAATTCTCACTGATTTATTGTCAGAACTTATGCGATTGTATTGATTTTAAATGATACAATCTGTTTTAATAAATGATTATAGATAATATCATCTTTTGTGTCCTTCAGTTTAACAGTGTGAATATGCAAAAACAATTGGAGTGAAAACAATGGAAACAAAGTGTTTCCTGCCTTGAAGACTGCACTCCTGGCTTAAAACTTATTCTTTAACCTTAATGATATTAAAACCTTTAGCAATAAGCTAACATTAGCTTTGTAAGGCTCTGGGAACTAGCTGAAACCTGATGTAGCTTCAGCATTAACTCATGATTTCCTTCATTCAGAGTTCATTTGGTCAGAAACGGCTCGGGGTTCAATCCTGATACCATTAATCAATCAAATCAATTAGTTTAATATTTTTCCATTTTTAATTCCATGAAATATTTTGACATGTTGCTCATCATGTGCAGCCAGGCCCAGTTCTAGGCATGGGCACGGGAGGGTATTGAACTGGGTCTCATGCTCTCTTGTGCCATGCATACAGTCGGTAGCAGCTTCTCTCGGTTAGCATCACATCAGATACCACAGGCACTCCAGATAGTTTTAGCCACAGTTAGTTGTTAGCATGCCTGCTAGCATAGTAGCATAGTCCCATCGACAGCTGCTGCAAAGTTTGTCTCTGTCCCGCTCCGCGGCATTGGGAAGCCTCACAGGGGCAGGCTAGGTACCGGTTGGGAAGCAGGTTTCAACATTCAACCCTTGATGGGGGACTCCATTACCCGAAAATTCAGGTTAGCGGTGCTGGCCACCATTTACTTCCTGGGGCCAGAGCCTCTGACAGCGTGAGGGTGCTGGCATCAAGCAGGGAGAAACAGGGAACCCAGGCAGGCACACACGACTTTCTGAAGTGTGAAAAATTGGTGCACAATAATATAGCATCAGTCAAGCAAGAAAACTGTTTACAAAATTGCAGTGTCACAGATTTCTTCACAGATTACAGTGTAACCTAAATTTTACCCCACCACCAAATGTCCCATCCTCCTTTCACATCTACCACCACTCACATACCTGCAGGGTATCTGACCGAGAGAGCTGCCGACCAGGAGCCGCACTGCAGGCAAACACAAAACACAAAAAAACTTTGTAAAAGAATCTCTTGTAAAACAGACTTGAAAGTTTGTAACATTAGCAAATGCTACAAGATGATAATACAAATAATAATATTTAGGGTTAGATTCCATTTAATATAAGATAACGAACTATAATTGGGCATTGATAAAGTTGTCCTCCTATAACAGGGAAAAATGCCAATTACTTTTTAGCTTCATATTTAAATAGGAAATATGTTAGTGTACGTTAGGCCACAGAATTTGTTTTCTTCATCAATCCAGAAAAATGATTCCCATTAGAGCTTTGCAGATGTGTGTTATTATTCTTTGATCAAGAAACAATAATGATAATTGTTGATATTAATGTGTGTGACTTACCACAACAAACTGTTTTAAACTGGAGGTGAGCTGTTGTGTCACTGAGCTGTCAGTAAAGTATTTAGAAATAAAAAACTGTTGATGACAGACAGCTGCAAACAGGAAGTACGTCCACCTAAACACGAGGTGTGTGTCCACTCTGTGTACATGTAGTTTCCTGTTGAATTAATTGATTAATCAGCTAGTTGATTCTTGTGTTTTCTGATCAGTTTGCCTCTGATGAATGTTGTACATCAGTATTTACTGTATGTTTGTCTGTTTTAATAGATACAGTGTGTGTGTGTGTGTGCGTGCGTGTGTGTGCGCGTGTCTCCGGGGCTTAATGTCCGTATCTAAATTCATGTGCGGTGGTGTGGCGGTGGCGGCGGCGGCGGGCGGATCACAGGCGGATTGTGTTGGATTTGAGCTGAAGCCTCTTTAATCATCGTAACACCGTCATTAATATTCATGCAGTCAGCTGGAACACCCGACACTCTCTGCACCAAACTTTCTGCTCAAAATGTATTAAATACAGCTTAAAAAATTAATGGACTTTAGTTTATATTACATGAAGAAGACGGGGTGGGGGGGGCGGTGGTGGCCCTCCACTGTCCCCCCTCCTCTCTCCTCATTGGTCCATGTAGATTGCTCCTCTGATTGGCCTTTGTATTTTCCCTTTTTTCTGCAGATTTTTCCATCTTTGACGAGACTTCAAAGCGAGCGCGAGGCATGAACGGTCATTTAGGAGGATTTAGTCACATTATCACATCTGTAATTGTACATGAATAATAAGAAGAGCCGCCGCGCTCAATTAGCTCTGAGTCCACACGGGGGGTGGGGGTGGGGGTGGGGGGGGGCTAGTAGAGGATGACAGGAAATGAGAAAAGTTTCAAAGTGACAACGCTCACAAAGAATGGTATTCAGTAACTGTGATACGGACCAGGACCAGGTCAACTATGTACAGCACTTAAAAACACAAACAGATTTTAAAGCAACTTATTATTAATTATTAACTGTTAATGAATGAGAGCTTCATCAGTCATTCTAATCAGAAGTCACTGATCAGTGATCACGCTTGCTCTGTGTTGCCTTCCTCTGTTTTCACCACCAGCTGCGATCAATAAACATGAAACATCATTATTGATCATGATACCAGCCTGGTACCATTATGGCCACGAATGGAGTTCTGAGGCATCAGTATGTAACTGATCCTGATGGATGAAGATCTGAATGATCGTCGTTCATCCTGTTGAAGATCTTTGTTCTTCAAACCTCAATCATCAGTGAGTTGAACCACAGAAAACTGTTTGATAATCAATCAGTTTGAAAGATATTTTTAGCTAAAAACAGGAACCCTCCTGTGGTTCTGACTGACTGATGGAGAAAATAATCAACATTGATAGTGGAATTTATCATAGGGTCCAGTTCAGACAAAGAGTCGTGACAAGATGAAACTGTTTAAGAACGTTTCAGGGTCAACTTGTATCGGCTCCACTCGACTGATGATGTCACGGGATGTCACCTTTTTCATCAGCTCCTCGCAGTGCAGTGAGCAGCTTAAATCAACAATTCGTCTCATCGTGAACTTTGTTCTGAACAGGACTTCCCACCTCACTCTGTTTACCGGGATTAGCTTTGTCTTGTCCTGTCTTTTATTGTGAAAGGCTTTCATCAATAAACTTTATCGATCTTGACTTGTAAAAACAGGAAAAGGATCGGATTTCATCTGATCTACTGAGATCTCTGGGTTCTGCAGATATATACTCTGAGATCTACTCTGAGATCTACTCTGTGATCTACTCTGAGATCTACTCTGTGATCTACTCATGCAGTCTGAATGATCTGAAACAAGAACACACTGCAGTGTTTGAGTCACAGGGCTTGTTCAGAGTTGTCAACATAATGACTCCATTTCTTCACCTGTCTGTCCCTCTGTTCAACACACACACACACATACACACATAGTGTGTTAATTGCAGTGAGTGTGTGAATGATCTCTGTGTGTTTTGCTGCTTACTTTTGACTTAACAAGTGTTTAATGTGATTTCTGCCTCTGTTTTAATTACACCTGAGGATCTGTGCTGTGATTGGTGGATTGCTTGACTGGAGCCGTTAACATCCTTAATGAGGCCTTAATGAGATATTAAAACTGTTTGTTCTGCTGATGAGCTGCAAGTATTGAGAGAACTCGACATGATGACAGGATTACTGCTGCTGACTAATGAAGACTGACAGACGGGAACAGACACAGAGTGAGACAGACAGGTAAAGACAGAGACAAACAGACAGACAGACAGAGATAGACAGACAGGTACGGACAGAGACAGACAGGTACGGACAGAGACAGACAGGTACAGACAGAGACAGAGATAGACAGACAGGTACAGACAGAGACAGACAGGTAAAGACAGAGACAGACAGGTAAAGACAGGTACAGACAGAGACAGACAGGTACAGACAGAGACAGACAGGTACAGACAGGTACAGACAGAGACAGAGATAGACAGGTACAGACAGAGACAGACAGACAGGTACAGACAGAGACAGACAGACAGGTACAGGCAGAGACAGACAGGTACAAGCAGAGACAGACAGGTACGGACAGAGACAGACAGGTACAGACAGGTACAGACAGAGACAGACAGACAGACAGGTACAGACAGGTACAGACAGAGACAGACAGGTACAGACAGAGACAGACAGACAGACAGACAGGTAAAGACAGGTACAGAGTGTTTCAGGTCAGTGAAGGTGTGTCACAGTGTTTTTATATTTTCAGCTAATCCCAGAGTGAACGAGGAGCTGCGACAGCGTCTGCCATCACCGGAAACACAGAAACTCAGCAACTCAACACAGCAACGGAGCAGCAGGGACAGGTACGACCAACAGGTGCTCCTTAAAGCTGCAGGCCAAAAAGTTTGTCCTGAGGGGGGCGCTGAAGCGAGAGGAGGGGGGGAGAGAGAAGAGAGAGAGAGGAGGGGGGAGGAGAGAGGAGAGAGAGAGGAGGGGAGAGGAGGGGAGAGGAGAGAGAGGGGGGGAGGAGAGAGGAGAGAGAGAGGAGGGCGGCGAGAGTGCGGGAGAGAGAGCGGAGGGGGAGGAGAGAGAGGAGTGAGGGAGAGAGAGAGGAGGGGGAGGAGAGAGAGGAGGGGAGAGGAGAGAGAGAGGAGGGGGGAGGAGAGAGAGGGGGAGAGAGGAGAGAGAGAGGAGGGGGGAGGAGAGAGAGAGGAGGGGGAGGAGAGAGAGGAGGGGAGAGGAGAGAGAGAGGAGGGGGGAGGAGAGAGAGAGGAGGGGGGAGAGAAGAGGAGAGAGAGAGGAGGGGGGAGGAGAGAGAGAGGAGGGGGGAGGAGAGAGAGGGGGGACAGAGGAGGAGAGAGGAGAGAGAGAGGAGGGGGAGGAGAGAGGAGCGAGAGGAGGGGGGGAGAGGAGAGAGAGAGGAGGGGGGAGAGAGGAGAGAGAGGGGGGGAGGAGAGAGAGAGGAGGGGGGAGAGAGGAGAGAGAGAGGAGGGGGGAGGAGAGAGAGGAGGGGAGAGGAGAGGGAGAGGAGGGGGGAGGAGAGGGAGAGGAGGGGGGAGGAGAGAGAGAGGAGGGGGAGGAGAGAGAGGAGGGGAGAGGAGAGAGAGAGGAGGGGGGAGGAGAGAGAGAGGAGGGGGAGGAGAGAGAGGAGGGGAGAGGAGAGAGAGAGGAGGGGGGAGGAGAGAGAGGGGGGAGAGAAGAGGAGAGAGAGAGGAGGGGGGAGGAGAGAGAGAGGAGGGGGGAGGAGCGAGAGGGGACCGAGGAGGCGAGAGGCGAGAGAGAGGAGGGGGGAGGAGAGAGAGGGGGGAGAGAGAGGAGAGAGAGAGGAGGGGGGAGAGAGGAGAGAGAGGGGGGGAGGAGAGAGAGAGGAGGGGGGAGAGAGGAGAGAGAGAGGAGGGGGGAGGAGAGAGAGGAGGGGAGAGGAGAGAGAGAGGAGGGGGGAGGAGAGGGAGAGGAGGGGGGAGGAGAGGGAGCCCTGACCCTGGCAGAAACTCTAACAGCGCCAAAGATCCTTTATTGACTTGTTTGTGACGAGGGTTCGCTCTGGACGAATTCAAGAAACTGAACTTAGTAACTAACTGAATTTGTCCCCTTTGTTGTTTATTGTCGAGTCCCTGAAAGCTGCTGTTTGTTGTTTATTTGGGGTGAATATTAGTTGAAACAGGATGAAGTCAAGCTGTTGTAAAGTATGTTTGTAAAGAAGAGTTTGTCAGGATAAAAGACCAACGATCTGTTAATCTTTACTGATCCACATGACAATCTGATGATGAAACTAACAAAACTAATCTAATGGTGCGTTTGAGGAATCGTGGCCTCTAGAAGAGAGCGACGAGGAATCAAGAGAATTTCCTGTCTAATGTTCACAGATCCGAGATCTGCCTGAATCTGGACCACACTGACTGGCCTCAAGGTAACATCCACCGTCACCTCATCTTCACATCCGACCGCACATGCATCATCACACTCTATCTGCCTTCAGCTCCTCAGCACCTCCAGGAGCCTCCGACCTCCTGCTCCACCTCCCCTCGGACCTATAGGAGGTCTGTCTCTCCTGTCTCACCCCACTCCCACAGGAGGTCTGTCTCTCCTGTTGCTCTGATGACCTCCAGGCCTCCAGGAGGTGCAGGGGAGATGGAGATGGACCTTTCTCCCAGCCGAGGCCCTTCTCCTTGGGCAGAGAACTGCTGGGACGTCTCTGATGGAGGACGAGGATCCAGAGGAAGTCCCACAGCGAGAAGTCACCTAGTTGCCAGTGACGACAGGTGAGAGTGACTGTAATACTACTGCTACTGCTCCAACTACTTTACTGTTATGAAGATAATCTGAATGATAAAATTTAAATATGTTGTTTTGTACTGTGTGAGTTGATGTAGTTATTTTATTTTACAGAGCTCATCATGATTTGTATTCCCTGAGCACAGACTGAAAGGCAACTTGCAAACACCATATAACACTGAATGAATTTAATGTAAACGTCATTAATAACTAATTGATCAGTTGGTAACAGGCTGTTAGGTGTCTCTCAGTTACATTACAATGTTTCTCTGTCTGATACTTGGCTGTGAACATCCTGTTTTACTGGCATTATTGTTTCCTTAATCAGATCTATTGATTATTAAAACCTTTAGATTAAAATCTGAAAAGATATTTTAGATTCTTTCATGTTCTTCATGTGAACGTGTTGAGCAGATTTATTAAAAAGTTTAGAGCTTTTCATTAAACTTTAACCTTCTTTAGATTCTTTCATTTATGTGTTTTTTTTGTCTTTTGGATGCTTCTTCAGATGAAGGCGATGCAGCCGTTTGAGTTGCATCACTGTGTGAAATGTGACCTATTAAATTTAGATTTGATTTGATTAGTCGAAGCGTTCGAGAGCAAGACAGAAATAGAAAGATAGTAAAAGCAGTCAGGCGGGAGAAGAGGAAAGTTGATTAGAAGCAGCTGAAATAATAAAGTGAGAAACAGTCAATTACAGAAGACAGTGTCAGCCATATTCAGTGTCTTATTTACTCGCTTTATTACGCTAAGAAGCCGTCTGACCTTTAAGGTGATATGAGAGAATTACAGCGAACATCAGCCGCTCGCTGGTTATTAAAGCTGCTGCCTTCATCTTAGCGCCGCTCGGCTGATAATGTGGGGTTAAAACACCTGACCCGACTACACACAGGTGAACCTCTAATGAAACCAATCACAGCCTCACTGACCAGCAGCTCACCTGACCACCTCACCTTCACCTCCGTCTACATCATGTACATCTGATTGATTTTATGGTTCATTAATACCATCAGTGATGATATTCAGATCTGTGCAGGTCAGGAAACATAAATCTGAGTCTGTCACACAGAACTCTGACATGCGTCTCCCTCCACACTTTTTTAGCTTCACTGATGTTTCTGTTGATGCTGTTTAAAATGCTGTTTAACAGTTTTATAATATGTAGAGGATCAAGTGCCCTCAGAGCCAGTGGGTTAAGACTGGAGCTACAGCGTGACAAAAACCAGCTACAACAATACAAATGACATGTACTCATGGACAAAACACCTGAATGTTTCATTTTGTTTCTGTCATTTTATCTGAAAGAGTGCAGTATAGTTCCGCAGCTCAGTGAATATCATTACTGCTGGACTCTACTGCACTCGGTAATCGACTCGCAGGGCTTCCCACAACAAGGAGGCTTTTCGGGTGGTGAGTTTTGTTTATCTTTTCCGACAAAGTCGGCAACGATATCAAATGTTTGATGTCTTGAAATATGTGCTGGGACCCTGTTTCTAATGTTGCTGAAGTTTGGTGCTGTTCTGAGCATTATTTGTGGCTTTTTGATGGCGATTTATACTTCGACCTATTTACTGCAGGGTATTGTTGTCGTGCGGTCGTTTCTGAGGATGCTATAACTACGTAAGGTAGCAATCTGCAAACTTTATCTCTCGGGGAGGGGTCGTACTCGGTGTCAAGGTGTGTTAGACCATGGATTAAACTTACACTGGAATATCCCTTTGAATAGTAGAAATTATCCTATATGAAAAGGTAACAGAAAAAAAAAACAGCAAAGAAGGAGAGAAACACAGAAATTAAAAAAATAATCATTTAAAGAAATATGAAAATAAAAGCACTGACACTGGCAACTGCAGTTACATGAATGTAACATACCATGAGTAGGACCTTATCGCGCACTATCAAAGACATGAGATCTACAGGTCAAATGATCACTGTTAGGCTGCCGACCATGTGATGAGTAGCGGTGTCCAAGTTTTGAAGAAAACATTTTCCTTGTTGCCGAGGCTGGAACAAAGGCGCTCCATGAGAATTACTTTTCTAAGCTCCCTCAGCTGTGGGTGGAATGTAAGGCTGGACTCAGATTTCCATTGTTGTAAATGAGGTGTTTAGCCAGTAGAGTGCAGAATGAGGTGGCCTGAGCAGTGTGGTTGTCCATGGCAGAGGTGACAGATAGCCCAAATATGGCAAGAACAGGGTCTGGAACTATAGTTATTTTACAGGACTTTGATATATAGTCGAATATGAGAGCCCAGAAGGAGTGTAGGTGGGGGCGCAGCCACAGCTGGTGGGCGAGTGTGCCTGTGTCCTGTTGGCACTCGTAGCACAGGGGGAAGTGTCAGGGTATATAGTGTTGAGCCTTGATTTGGTTCAGTAAAGTCTATGTACAGTCTTGAATTGTACAAGCCGGTGTCTGACATTTATGGAACTGTTGTGTATCTTATGTAGAATTGCCTTCCATGTATAATCTGTGATTTCGGCACCCAGCTTTTCTGCCCAGGCCTTCATAAATTTAGCATCAGACAATACAGAGTGGGCCTGCAGGAGTGAATACAGAATTGAGATCATCCATTGTGGCTAAAATTGTGGCAGACAGTGCTCTCAAGTACAGTGTGTGCCGGCTTGGTTTCATAGTGTGGTAAGCAGGTCGTAATGTAGCTTCTTATTTGGAAATATCAAAAAAAAATGTGATGATGGTATGTTGTGGGACTGTTGCAGTTGTTGGAAGGATGCAAGTTTCCCCTCGGTGCACAAATCTCCAATTTTGACAATGTTCTTATCCTTCCAGATAGAGAAGATGGGATCATCTAGACCTGGAATTAAAGCATGATTTTTGTAAATAGGGCTATCTAGGTAGACTTTGGGGAGGGTTAGGAAATATTGAATTTGCCTCCATGTTCTTAAAGTATTTAGAATGACAGGATTCGTTATGTAATTGTTGGGAGATGTCCTTCCACGGGCTGCCTGTTCAATCTGGAGCCAAGAAGGTTTTGAAATTAGAGTTGGGTCTGCTGTTGGACTTTGTGGATCTCCGCCATACCGCCGTGTAACTCTCACAATTCACAAAGCCGGTGCTGTGGCTCCTAAAGAGCCATGACGGTACACGTCATGACAGGCGGGAGGACGTCGGTGTTTCCCGGGTGTCCTTCTGTCAATCTAAACCTGCTGACAGTTTACAATCATATGGATGCTGTTATGATGTGTTGTGATTGAGATCCTGACCCACCAAACATCCTGGAAAGTGACATTTTTTGCTCTAAATTACATAATTACATAATCACCATCAGTAAACTAGACGCTGTCTGACTCCTTCACTTGCGGGGATGGAGGCTGTTTTCTGGGGGAAAGTTCACCGAAGTTCACATTCATTCTCATCACAAACACTCAGTGAGTTAAAGTTTTTTGTCAGTGACAGAGTCTGTTTTTCAGGCAGAAATGTGACGAAGAGTCGGAAGGACAGACAGGAGGACAAACAGGAGGACAGACACTTCTCCATCTACAGCTGTGGTATTTTTATCCTCATATAAGTTGTCAAAGACAGTTACAGTTACTATGTTACTGATGTTTGGCCCTGTAATGTTGCTTTGTGGGACATCTCTCTGTATTAAGTTGAGTGAAGGACCTGTGCAGTCATCAGACTGTCAGACCAATACGCCCTCGCTCCCACTGCTGGTTTATCTGTTCACACTGGTTCGGTTCACCAATAATACGGCCCTGATACTACCTCCAGATGCAGATCAGCGCCGGAGTGAAATTTCATCCCTCGCTGCATCTGAAACTTTCACACAGAGGAGGAGGCGGAGAATTGGCGCAAGATCCCCGCATGCAAATGGCAGTGTGAATGGGGCTACTGGAACATGTATAGGAATTTAGGGAGGGAAACCATTTTTAGGGCATTAATGCGACCGACTAGGGAGAGTGGTAATGTATCCCAGAATTCAGTGTTATGGTGATATTGTAGGATCTTACTTTCCCAGTTGGAATTTAAGAGATCTCCATATTTTTATGTAGCAAAAAAACCTAAGCTCTTGAATTGATTGTGTTCAGTCTTAAAGGTCATTGTGTGTAGAAACTCTAGATCTGCCTTATCCGACAATGGAAGACATTCACTTGAGATTCTCCTGAGAGGCTAACAAAGAGGTACGGGTCACTTCGGGACATGATAACTACAACGTCATGTCATCCGCAACAAGCGACAGCTGGTGTTTTGTCTCATATATTTGAATGGGTTTGTAATCTGGATCTGCTCTTATTTGGCTGGCGAGCACTTTGATGTACAAGTTAAATAAACGTGGGGAGCAGGAGCAGCCTCTGACGCCTCTCTGTGGGTCAAATGGTTGCGATGTGTCACCACTGGTGATTATGGAGGTTTGGTATGGGGTTTAGTATAGATGATATTAATCCAATTTATACATTTTTTTTCCAAAGCCAAATTGGTTTATTGCATGAATTTTAATTCCATATGACCAAATGCTTTTTCTGCATCCAAAGTGATGATAGCACACTCCTCTTTGTGGTCGTGATACATTATGTTGAAAAGACAGCGTAGGTTAGAGTAAATATGGCGACCAGGTACAAAGCCTGATCGGTCCAGGTTTTCAGTATAACAGCTATGTTTGCCTGGTAGAGTGTGTTCGGCAGTTTAGAGGTTTCTTTTGAGTGCTTCAACACCCATAGAAATCAACGGGCAGATTTTTGAGAAGTGTGATTTATAGAATTCAATGTTAAATCCGTCTGGCCCAGGGGCTTTGTTATTTGGGAACTGAATAGTAGCAGTGATCTCTTCTAGGGTTATCTCAGCCTCCAGAGCTCGTACTGCTTCTGCATCCAGCGTAGAAAGCTGCAAGTTTGCTAGAAATTTATTGAGACTTTCTGGAGTGACAGCGTGATAGATTTATATAAGTCTTGGTAAAATTTATCAAAGCATTTGTTAATTTCACCTGGGGACATTCTTAATTTGCCATTCTTGTCTCAAATTTTATGGATGGCGCGGGACACTTGTATATGTCTTTGTTGTCTAGCTAACAGGCTCTGTGGCACAGCATGGAGCCAACACATTTTGTTAAGATGCTGTTATGTTCAGATTTCAACTTGTTATTAGCAACAAATGATATTATGTCCCATGTTCAGTGGGGTGTTGTCAGATATTAAAATGGGGTGGTACATAATTTTATCAGCTATTGATATCAGTTTTGAATCCAGCAGGAAGTAGCCCATTTGAGAATATGCTTTGTGGACTGGGGAGAAGAAAGAGTAGTCTCTGTCGATCGGATGTGAAAATTTAAGCTTTCCATTAATGTTTTTAAGCAAATGCTTGAGTTTGATTTTTGAAGCGTTTTTACTAATTGTTTATCCAGGAGAGGATCCATTATACAGTTAAAATCTCTGCCAATCACAACATTATCAGACAGGTTTGGTATGCTGTTGAAAACCTTTTGAAAGAAGAGTGGGCTGTCAAAGTTGGGGCCATATACATTTACAGGTGGAATAGGGTTTAAAGAGCCAAATACAATGAGGAACCTCCCCTCAGGGTCAGTGACAGTAGATGGATGGATAAAAGGGACATTTTTCCTGAACAATATTGCCACTCCTCTTGCTTTGGCACTAAAGTTAGCCTGGTATATCTGGTCTATCCAGTTGACCTTCAATTTGTTTTTAAATTTATGTTTGACTTTCTTGAACAAATAGTATGTCTGCTGTCAAAGATCTCACATGTGAAAAAAGTTTGGCACGTTTCATTACATGACCCAAACCTCACACATTCCAGCTCACCATCTCATATCCCTCCCACTGTGCATTAGGTTGCACAAGGCACAGGTTGGGTATTGGTGAACATAATGTCCAGCCACCGCTGTCAACATTTTTTGTGCCTCTGATTTATGTCTCAATTCAATTCAATTCAAGCAACTTTATTTATCCCTGCAGGGCAATTCAGTTTGCAGCCTCAGTCACATAGGAACAAAGAAACAACAACAAAAACAAAAGACACATACAGCATCCACTCTGTCAGTACCGCAAGTTGGTATAGGCAACCGGAGCTAGCAGCAAGTAAAAATAGGAAATAAATGGTGAATAAATATACACATTACAGCTCTCAGGTTTACAGTGACTGGCCGGTGTTCATTAGCTGTCAGCAGCATTTAAAAGCCTGACAGCTGAAGGAATAAATGAATTTGCAAATCTGTTTGTCTTCCTCCGGGGGGGCCAAGGTAACGTCGCCCTGAGGGCATCAAACAGAATTCCTGACCGAGGATGTGGTCAGGATGACTAATGATCTTTCTGGCTTTCTGGACAACTTGTTTTTTCCAGATGGAGCTTAAGTCTGTCTTCATGTCACTCTGCAAGTAGTCGATTTATTCGTCACTATGGATCTTCATTCAAAGCAGAGCTCCACCAAAGAGCCTGCAAATTGTTGCAGACAGTGATCTGATGTGTCAGTGTTTCCTCTATATGCTTTCTGCTGCTGGGTTTTCAGTGCCGCCACAAAGAAAGAAAAAGGCGTTTTCTGTAGGTTTAATAGCACGGGCGAATGGCTAATTTAAGTTGCACACAGTGAAAGCACTACACCCTAAGTTTTCTTAAATTGATCATTATTGTCATTACTGCTATTTGTATAATTTCTACAAGTCGCTGTTTGAGTTGAGTGACTGAAATCCTCGTCAACCTATTCAAAGGCTGCAACAGGCGACTCATCCAACCGGGGTGAAGTTAGTTTCAGGTTCCTCCAGTGTGAGCACCAGGAGGACGTTAGCTCACCTCCCAGAGCCTCGCGCTGAATCACTGGAGACTGATTTAGGGACCGTCATTAAATTATTTAGCATAAATATGTTAATGAGGGTCAGGGTTAGACCATGATAATTGCAGTTTTTTTCGATATCTTCCATGTCATGTGACCCAGTGACTCCAAACCAGCAGCAGATTGTATTAGTAAACTGGACAAATGAGACACAGCTCTTTTTATTGTATTTTAGTGCTTCCTCTATTTTATATGACCGTTGATATGCCGAAATTATTTTTTTCTCAATAGCTTCCATGTCATGTGGCCCACTGACTTCTGAAACAGATTCTGTTTCCATAAGAAAATCTATAATAATAAAGTAAATAATGGTAAAAAAAAAAAAAAAGTTCTCTAATGCTCAAGAGGTTAACATATTTTCAAGCAGCAACTTCTACACTATTTATTTTATTTCTGAAAATGAATTTATTTTTTCAAAAAGCTCACCAGTAGTCACCATTTAAAGGGTTATTTTTCAAAATTTAAAAATTTTCTTCGGGAGGGGAGCATGCCCCCGGACCCCCCTAGTGTTGCTAGGTTACCGACTCAAATCTAGGGGAAACACTGTGTTCTAAGAATTTTGGACATTTGAGGCGAACTATTTCTTTCTTAACTGAAGCTGACAACGGGACAAAATAAATGTAAAGAGAGACACAGTGGAGTCGTATATTTTCCTTCTTTTTTTTTCCCTTTGCCAATCACACCTGTGAGTCTAATCCTGGCAAAGAGAGGAAGCAAGGAAGCGGTTAGCATCAGCTCGACCTGGATTCTAGGTCCTCCACCTTCGCTTTAATATATTGTTATATAACAACATATGATGTTGTCTGTTTTAGTGACTCCAGTGCATCGATGCGGCTATCGTGATCAATGACATCAGATTCGAGCATCTGGAGATGCTCTTTGGTCTCTGTGACATTTGACTGGAGCTGTTGTATTTGGGTTGATAGCCTGACAAATTTGTCCTCTAGGTTTTTATTCAGATGACCAGGCTGAATCCCCCACTGTAGCATTAGCCTCATGGCTTCCAGCTAGTTCACCCGACTTCTCTTCGGTCGAACTCAAGCCTGAAGTTGGGTTCTTTGAAAAAATGTGTTTTAGTTTGGTTATTAGTGGAGCCATCTAAGCCATGTCTACTCCATTGCTTGTCTAGCCACGCCCCCTGAAACTGCTCTTTGACCTAACTTTATATTTAATTTGATTCATTATGTTGACCTGAAAAATTTCTGTTCGAAAGGCAACAACTGTTAAAAACAAACCAACAAAGAAACAAAATTAAATAAAGCTTTAACTAAAGATGCTCACAGTGGGAAATCAATTCTAATTGAACCAACTAACCCTTTCCTCACACTGTAATTGTAACATCAGAATCTATAACTCAAGCTCTGTAACAATTTATTGATGATCAGGATGTTGTCTCCTTCAGTTCTCATCAGGTGGTTACGTTTGGACCAATCTCAGTGGCTCCTCGTCGTCACAATTTGGATAGAGACAAAAACGTTTCGTTTCTACTGAAGGAGCTCGATGGTCTCAGAGACATTAACAAGAAGGTAAATGTACACACTTATATACAAGATATGATACAGCTGATCAGTGTACAGATTTTAGTTCACACACACAAGTTCAGCCCACAATGCTGTAGTCATACGCTGTTAGCGACATGGCGAGGTTACACAAGCTGTCACATTATGCTGACCGACCTCCATCCTTCCTCTATCAGCTACAGCAGCACCAGAGGGCTGTGAAAGAACCACATCAATCATGCTGACACGCTGCGGGATGTGTTATTATCCCAGCAGCTGATTGTGAGCTGTAGTTTCCCCAGTAAACTCACTGACCTCTTCAGCTGCACAGTCTCTGGACCTGTTAGTGGAGCAGCAGCAGGCTTTGAAGCCAGTTGTCATAGTGGTCAAACTGTGTAGTTGCATCATCACGTGATGCACTGAGGCCCAAAACACTTTAAGCTAACATTGTGAAAAAAGTGTTTGCAAAACAGTGTCATAACCCCCAAGACGTGACCCATTTTTGTCAGAGTTTGATCCATTCGGCCAATAACATTTGTAAAGTCTAGAAGAGCCGCACCATGACATCGCAGGCTCGATCTGTGGAAGTCTCTCGTCTACACGCTCTATGGGTCTGGGTCAGTTCATACCCGTGAAGTGGAACTTCTTTGGCTACACTGAGAAGCTTTCATAGGAATGATTGGGGCTCCACCTCCAACACTGTGTCCAGATTTCATCCCACCGGCCTCATGAGTCCAGAGTTACTCTGACAGTGAAGAGCAAGGTAGAAGAGGTCGGTGTGTTTACCAGGAAGCTACAACGGATCAGAACCAGAAGAACAGAAACGACCGGAGCTGCTGTGAGAGTCCAGAGTTTGAGTTGAACATAGAGAACACCTCCAATCAGAGGCAGAGTAGGACAGGGCACACTCACAGTCATCCATACTGTATAACAACATGTGACTGGGTTTCAGCTGCAGGATCAGCTGGTCCAGAAGGAGAAGTCATTGCAGAGGAGGGAGGTGGAGGAGGAGCTGAGGGAGGAGCAGAGGGAGGCCCAAGGCTTGGAGAGACCTGCAGGTGAGGAGGTGTTTGTTAGAGTTGCTTCACCTTTTAATCAGATCTGATCTGCCTCGACTTCTTGAATATTTTTCACACACACTGTTTAAAACCAACACACATGCTAACAAATGAAAACGACTGTAACGAGATGACAGTTAACAAGCCGCTGTTAGTTAAATAAGTGTGTGTACATTGAAGTTGTGATCACATGTAATATTCATTTAACTGGGCTGTGTGTGTGTGTGTGTGTATGTGTGTGTGAGAGAGAGATGATAAGTGTTTTCTAAATAAGGAGATCTGAACTTTGATTGGTTGATTAATCTGAGGAGAGACAGAATTGTTTTTACTAAATTCATCCTGAAACTGATGACTCCTCATCTCCTCTCCTTGTCTCCTCCTCTCTGTAGCCGTGTTGGAGGAGGTGTTAGCAGCTCAGAAGGACAGAGATCAGGCTCTGATGTCACGACTCCTGCTGGCCAATGAAGAGAGAGATGAGGCTGTGCTCCGTGCACGCCAACTGCACCAGGCCTCTGAGTATGCAACACACACACACACACACACACACACACACACACACACACACTGAATGTACAGTGTTCACTGTTGACCTCTGACCCTCAAATAAGCAGCACAGCGCTGTGTCTCACAGGTGATGTTTGTGACATATGAGACCAACTGTACAGCCCTAAACAGACTGATCAATAACTGATCAATAGCTGATCAGCAGCTGATCAGCAGTGAGAATGCTGACTGTGACTCATGAAAGACCAGCTCCGTACAGTTGAGCTTTTCTTTTTTAAAATCCCTGCAGCTGAGCAGACCATCACGCTGCAACACCAGCAACCAATCAGAGTGAGTCATCATCAATATGAGCAGCCAGTCAGTGAGAGTGATCATCATCATCATCTAGAATCATGAAGAGTTAGGATTTATGAAAAGTCTACATGTTACTGCTGATCAGTAATAAATGACTTCTGTATAAATGATGTTTTAAAGAGATGCAGGTTTCTGGTGAGGAGGCGACTGATTGTTTGTTTCCTCTGAGGACAAACTGACTCCAACATGTCCATTCACTTATTTACATTCATGTAGAGTATACCTCTCTTCTCCTCTCCTCTCTTCTCTTCTCCTCTCCTCATTTCCGTTTCCGGTGAGCGTGAGTGAGCGTGAGTGGTTGGTTGGTGGTGGATGTGCGAGTGGCGCGGAGATTTGAATTGTTTGCTGTCCCTGTTTATCAGTTTCTCCTGTATGTGCATGATCAGGTAAACTTTTTGTTACTTTTACTGAGTGACCGACTAATCAGTGGTTTTTGGTGGTTTCTGGGAGGGATGGCGTCCGCCGAGACGCCACCTCCGTCTATCCGGCAGGGAGTGCGGATAGTCCCGCCGGATAGCAGCGTTAGTGTGGAGGAGGTTCTGTTGGCTGCTGGTGAGCAGGTGCGACATGACAGCCTCTGCTTTGCATCGCGGATGAACAAAGCGGTGGTTGTGTTCGTTAAAGACGAGCCACTTGTTCATCTGCTGGTGCAGAGCGGAGTGTTTGTCCGAGATTTGTTTGTGCAGGTGTCCCCGCTGTCCGCTCCCTCATCGCGGATCACCGTATCCGGTGTCCCGCCGTTCATTCCCAACGAGCTGTTGGAGAATGAGCTGCGGAGGTTTGGGAAGTTTGCCAGCGGCTTTAAAACAGTGAGTTTGGGGTGTAAGGACCCGAAACTGAAACACGTCCAGTCTCTAAGACGACAGGTGTTTATGTTTTTGGATTCGCCAACACAAACACTGGAGGTGTCGTTCAGAGTAAAACACGGAGACGGCTCTTACATGGTGTACGCTAGCTCAGGACAGCTCAAGTGCTTTGAATGTGGAGATGTGGGTCATAAGCGCTACACCTGTCCGCACAAACAGCAGGCGGCAGCCCACAGCAGTGATGCGGTGGGGGGAGCAGATCGGGCGCTGGTCGCCGCCGCCGCGGCCCGTGCGGGCTCCGCTGCCGGCGGCAGTACCGGGCCCGCTGCCACTGCCGACGGCGGTGGTGGCGCCGGGCCCGCGGCCGGTGGCGGTGCTACGATCGGCGCTGCGGACGAGGGTGCCGCGGTCCGACCCAGCGGAACTGAAGCCAGTGCCGATGATGTTGTTGTGCACGCGGCCGGCGCTGCCGGTGCGCTGTTGAAAGACGTAGATAGGGAGGAAGAGAGTCAGCAGGATGATGTGGCTGCAGTAAACCTGAGCAGCTCTCAGTATGCAGCTGCTGAAGCTCAGGGAGGACAGATTGAGACAGCATCTACAAGTGTTGCAAATACACAAAACAGTGAGATCGCTGAAGAAGGACTGGGTGTGTTCAGCAGCCAGGTGTCAGGGGAGGCAGATGAAATGGAGTATGACTCTGAGTCAGACACCACTTCTGTAGGTGAAATAACCACCAGGGCCACAGATCTCTACTCGCTGGAAGAAATCAACCAGTTTTTGGATGAGACCTATAAAAAATGTGTAAAATTCAGTGACTACTTCAGTGACACTGACAAATTCATAAGATCTGTAGATATGCTAAAAAGATTAGTCGGTTTTGACCTTTTGGATGAGAAGAAGCGCTTTCGCCTCAAAAAACATCTAACAACCTTGAGAAAAGCAACAAAAGGTAAAACTGTCAGAAGAAGGACCAGAAAGTAAAACGCGATCATGCACCACATACAAGTCTTCTCCACTCACTGTACTCTGATAGTTTCTTTCTGTCTGTTTCTTTTCTCAAACTTCTTCATGGAGATTCTCAAAATAGGGTCTCTGAACATCAATGGGGGGAGAGACAGACAAAAGAGGGCTATGATAACTGAAGTTTCCACTTTAAAAAACACAGATGTGCTGTTCCTGCAGGAGACTCATTCAAATCCAGCAGATGAAACAGACTGGAGATTATGGTGGCAGGGTCCATGTGTCCTCAGCCATGGCACTAACTTCAGTGCAGGAGTAGCTGTTTTGTTTAAGACAACAGCTAATGCAACTGTTTTGTCCTGCACTGAAGTGGTGAAGGGCCGACTGCTCATTGTACAGGCAGAAATACATAACAATGTGCTCTGCTTCGTCAATGTTTATGCTCCAAATCATGGAGCAGAAAGGGTAAGGTTCTTCAGCCTGATGGAAAATGAGCTGAGAAATTACCATCAGGATCAGCTCATCATCGGTGGAGATTTTAACTGCACATTAGATTTCACTTTAGACAGAACAAGTGAGGAACCTCACCCTCAGTCAGCCCAAAGTCTCAATAAAATCATCACACATCTGGATCTGCTAGACGCATGGAGGGTAAAACATTTACAGTCCAGACAATACACATGGGTGAGGGTCATTAACAGCAGGGTCAGTGCTGCACGATTGGACAGGATCTACATTTCCCCAAACCTAAGCTCCAGACTGATTCATTGCCATATAAATCCCGTTGGTTTTACTGACCACCATTTCATTAATTTAATTTTGAACATCTCGCCAGGTGAAAGGGTTAAGTCCTACTGGCTCTTTAATAACAAGCTCCTGCAGGACACTGGTTTTTGCCAGCACTTTAAATCTCTGTGGCAAAAGTGGAGGCTTAAAAAAGTTAACTTCAGTTCTCTGAAGCTGTGGTGGGAGGTAGGCAAGGCACAGATTCGTGTTTTTTGCCAGCAGTACACCTCCCATTCAACCGCTAAGATAAAATCAACAGTTCAGGAACTCGAAGCGAGCATAAAGAGCATGGAAGAGGAATTACATGGAGACCCAGATCCAACTAAAGGCCAATTGCTGAAGGAGAAGAGGTTGGCTCTGAGCTCTTTTCTGCAGGAGAGGGTGAAGGGGGCTCTGGTAAGGTCTCGTTTCCTCCAGCTGAAGGACATGGATGCCCCAACCTCGTTTCTCTTCAACCTGGAGAGGACGGTGGCACAGAGGAAGCACATGACCTGCCTTGAGCTGCCAGGAGGTAGAGTAACCACCTGCCCAAACGAAATGAGGAACCATGCAATGGACTTCTACATTAAACTTTTTGCAGAAGAGCAGTGCAGCATGGAAGGCCGTGAGGAGCTCCTGGAGGGGCTTCCACAGCTCAGCGAGGGGGAGAGAGCTGCTCTGGATTTTGAGCTGACTCTAAAGGAACTGACGATTGCTGTCAATCAGTTGGCCTCAGGGCGGGCACCGGGGATTGATGGCCTTTCCACTGACTTTTTTAAACACTTTTGGAGTATACTTGGATCTGATCTGCACAGTGTTCTGCTGGAGTGTTTTAGAACAGGATCTCTTCCTGTTTCGCGTCAGCGTGCAGTGCTTTCCTTGCTGCCAGAAAAAGGAGACCTGGCATTACTGAAAAACTGGAGGCCTGTGGCTCTCCTTTGTACAGACTACAAGGTGCTTTCCAGAGCCTTATCGAACAGACTTAAGGATATACTGGAAATAATTGTACATCCCGATCAGACGTACTGCATTCCTGATAGGACGATCATGGACAACATTTTCCTCATTCGTGATGTTATTGACGTGTGTAAATGTGACAATGTCAGTGTTGGCATTGTCTCTGTAGATCAGGAGAAGGCGTTTGATAGGGTTGATCACTCTTATTTGTTTTCTGCACTTCAGGCCTTTGGTATCGGCGATGGGTTTTTGTCTTGGGTGAATTTGTTGTACAGGGATGCACAGTGTATGGTGAAGGTGGGGGCAGGGTTGAGTCGGCCAATCCCTGTACAGTGTGGAATCAGACAGGGTTGTCCTATCTCGGGCCAACTGTACAGCTTGGCCATTGAACCCTTGCTGTGCAGGCTGAGGGATCGCCTCGGCGGTCTCTCATTGACCGGTTCTTTCAAACCTAATCGAGGTTTTCCGGCCCTTTCTGCTTATGCAGATGATGTTAACATCTTCATCTCCAACCAGGGGGATGTTCAGGGTTTGAAGGACACCCTGTCCTTATATGAAAAGGCGTCTTCTGCACGGGTGAACTGGGCAAAAAGTGAAGCTTTATGGGTTGGACACTGTAATAAACAGGTAATGCCAGGTCTGCCTGGAGGACTCAAATGGGGTAAGGAGGGATTGAAGGTATTGGGAGTCTTTTTGGGCACAGAAGGCTTCCAGAAGAAGAATTGGGAGGGAGTGAAGGAGAGAGTGTGTGCTCGGTTGTCTAAATGGAAATGGTTGCTACCCCAGATGTCATATAGGGGAAGAGTTCTGGTAGCCAATAATTTAGTTGCCTCGACCCTCTGGCACAAACTGATAGCGTTGACACCACCGAGAGGCCTGATAGAGGACATTCAAAGAGCCATTCTAGACTTCTTTTGGTCTGGAAAACACTGGGTCCATGCAGCTGGCCTGTATCTACCTGTGGCTGAAGGGGGACAGGGACTGATCAGCATCCAATCCAAGATCACAGCTTTTAGACTCAGAACAGCTCAAAAACTTCTCTATGACTGTGTCCCAAGCTGGTGCGACATGGCTCGCTGGCTGCTAAGAAGAGCCGGACGGCTGGAATATGACAAACACCTGTTCCTCCTACAACCTGAGAACGTGGACCTAAATGGATTAACACCTTTCTATACCTCGGTTCTCGAGGCATGGTGAATATTCAGGATCAAGCGTGACACTGCAGAGACTCCAGGGCTGTGGCTGTTTGAGGAACCTCTGTTCTTCAACAGTTTAATCAACACGCGAACTCTGCAGTCTGCCAGCCTTCGAGCCAGTTTGAGAGGAGCCGGCTGCGCCAAACTTGGCCAACTCATGAAGATGACGGCAACATCCCTGGATAACCTGAGGAACAAGAGTAACATCACCTCTATCAGGCTGATCAAAAAAGTGGTGGAGGAAGTCTGTGCTGCCCTGCCTCAACATCTTAAAGAGACTGCTGAAGATCACTCACTGTGTGATCAGTGGAGTGAAGAGTGCGAATACAGCTTCCCCTCTCTGTTTATCACCCCAGCGGTGGGGGAGTGGCAGGAGGGAGAAGGTCAGCTGCTGTCTTTTGAAACCCCACACCTGGACAAGTTTCAGGCTGTCGGAAAAAAAGCACTCTATCATATAAGCGTCAAGACCCTAAATGTACAGTCTCTGGCAGGGATGGAGGAGTCGAGGTGGACTGAGTTTTTTGGCCCAGACGCTTCTCCGAAAGGCAGTTGGCGGTCCCTGTACAAGCTGCCCATTGAAAAACGGACAGCAGACCTCCAGTGGAGGATTGTACATGGGGCAACAGCTACGAACAGATACAGAGTGCATCTTGATCCTGAGCTCGGGGAGGGATGCATTTTTTGTTCACAGGCTGAGACCTTGGCACACTCGTTTGTTCAGTGTCCTCGTTTGGTCTCGTTGTTTCATTTGCTAAAAACCTGGTTTTGGGGTTTTGGGGAGGCTTTTTCTTTTGAGTTGTTATATTTGGTCCAAAGTATTCTGTAAAGAAAAAGCCTGTTCATATACTGCTAAACTTTATATCTGGCTCTGCAAAGCTGGCCATCTGGCTGACCCGCAAAAACCAGGTACAAACAGTGGGCAGTGTAGAGCCGGTATCGGTTCTGAGAGGACTGCTGAAGGCCCGACTGCGGGTGGAACATGCCTACCACAAAATGATGGGCACTCTGCAGGTGTTCAAAAATATATGGGCTGTTGAGGAGGTTTTGTGCTCTGTGGGGGAAGATGGGGAGCTGGATGTACATGTCTAGTGAAGGCAAGTGAAAGAGTGAACTTGTTTGACTTGGTTAGGGTTAGGGTTAGGGGTTAGGGGCTCAATAAAGGGACTTTTAAAACCAAAAACCTCTCCTCTCCTCTCTTCTCTCCTTTCTTCTCCTCTCTTCTCCTCTCCTCTCCTCTCCTCTCCTCTCCTCTCCTCTCCTCTCCTCTCATTATTCATCTCCTCAATCTTGTTAAGAGCTGTGAAATGAGCACTCGTCCTCCTTGAGGAGCCTCCAAATAGACCAGAAAATCTAATTACAGATAATACCCCTCCCCCACATCCTCCCTCTGCCTCTCCCTTTCCCCCATCTACCCCCCCCCCCCCCCCGCCTCCTCGCCCCACCTCCCCCCTGGATGAGAGGGTAATTGATATTGGAGGCCACAATCCTCTTTATGAGGGACAGAATATGGAGGAGCATGTTCCATCTGTCAGCACTGAGAGTGTGTTACTTTGTGTGTGTGTGTTGCTGTGTGAGTCTGTTGATATGTGTGTGTGTTCTCCTAATGGAGAGAGGCGGCCTGTAATACCTTTGTAAATGTGTATGTTTTAGTGTGTTTGTTTCAGGCTGAAGAGAGAGAGTGAAGAAAGTGAAGTGGCTGTTTGTTTTCCATCAAATGGCAAAGTTTAAGACAGCAGCGAGACAAATGTCAGCCAGTTACATCCCAGTTACAGTCCAGTTACAGTCCAGTTACAATTCAGTTACATCCCAGTTACATCCCAGTTACAATCCAGTTACATCCCAGTTACAGTCCAGTTACATCCCAGTTACAGTCCAGTTACCTCCCAGTTATAGTCCAGTTACATCCCAGTTATAGTCCAGTTACATCCCAGTTACATCCCAGATACAGTCCAGTTACATCCCAGATACAGTCCAGTTACATCCCAGTTACATCCCAGTTACAGTCCAATTACATCCCAGATACAGTCCAGTTACATCCCAGTTACATCCCAGTTACAGTCCAGTTACAATCCAGTTACATCCCAGTTACAGTCCAGTTACAATCCAGTTACCTCCCAGTTATAGTCCAGTTACATCCCAGTTATAGTCCAGTTACATCCTAGTTACATCCCAGTTACAGTCCAGTTATAGTCCAGTTACATCCCAGATACAGTCCAGTTACATCCCAGTTACATCCCAGTTACATCCCAGTTACAGTCCAGTTACAGTCCAATTACATCCCAGATACAGTCCAGTTACATCCCAGTATAGTAGTGTGTAGTGTAGTGTATATTGCCGGATCTAGTCGGTATGCAGTATATTCTGTATATATTTTTTATATGTTGTTGACATGCATCATGAAGACAGAAGCTTCTCAATAAGAGGTCCTCTGGCTGATGCCTGCAGACCTTGAGAGGATGGTGTTGCAGGTATTTCAGAACATGTTGTGTATATTTTCAGTACATGTATTCTTATGTATATAGTTATATTTTACCTGTAACCATCATGGAGACCGAAGTCTGTCAGTAGGACAGAGGACAGACTGGTGGAGTGGATATTTCAGTATATGTTGTCAGTATTTCAGAACATCTTCTGTACATCTTCAGTATTTTGCAGTACATTTATTATTATATATACAGTTAATATTTTACTTGTATCGATCGTGGAGACAGAAGTTTGTCAGTAGGACTCCTCAAGCTGAAGCCTGCAGATCTTAAACACAGAGGCTGGTGGTGGAGGGAGCCGAGCCGAGCTGAGCTGAGCCGGGCTGGATGGGCTGTAAGCAGGGTGTTAGAGAAGCTTTATTGGAGGCGGCTGGTCTTTCATTACCTGCTGTTCCCTGCAGAGCAGAGCCGCCTCGGCCACCTTATTACAGTTTATTACAGAAAAACAGCAGCAGGCTAAATGAAAAGAGCTTCCCAGGAGGAGAGGCAGGAGATCAGCTAGTTACCAGCTCCACGTCCACCATCATGGCTGCTGCTGTGAGAGGGAGAAATAAACTCCTTGACAGCAGAGAAGTCTGCTCAGCCGACGCCCTCGCAGCTTTACTGATTTTGAAATAACGGAGAGTTTCAGCTGGACTTCAGGGAGCGCAGGACAAAATTACTGCAGCCTCGGCGCTCAGGTCATCTAACAGACTGCTGCAGAGGTCCAGCTTTAATTTGGTCAGCGGCAGCAACACTGGAGGGGGAGGAGTGGGGCAGAGGCAGATTAAACTACCCCCAAGAGCAGATATCACCACATGCACCTCCATTATCAATGCAAATGTATTTAAGAACTATAATCATGAACTTGATATCAACAGAAAAACTAAACTTAATCTAAAGCTGCAACTGAGAGACGAACATGAAGTCAGAAGGGTCTTTTTTAATTAATAAACGTCCTCTGCTTCTGATACATTTATGTTTGTTAATATGTTGATTTTTATTTAATAGAGCTGGATATCGACCTCACACAACAAAACACTCGACGTTAGCTTACAATACACGAGTCAGGACTTAACCAACCCAGTTTATTGTAGTCATTTCATCAGTTGTGGCCCTGAGGGTCTGGAGCACTGAGGTGGTTCCTGCCCTACCTGCTGGGGATACAGCTGCCTCAGCTACAGTGTCTAGGTTTTCAGTTTCAGACTGTGGTCAGTTTTGATGAATGTTGTTGTAGAGTTTTTCCATCAGATCTGCAGGAACAGTGATACGAACACAGATCCTGGATGTGATGAAGAAAACTTGAAGCAGTTTATGTCTGTTTGTCTTCAGGTTGGAGGATTTCCACCTCGAGGATTCTCATTTGGTAAAACACTCGCACTGTATCACTGTAACATCACTTGTTCTGTGATTAAGATCAGATTATTGATCTGATATTGTTTTTCATTGGTCAGGACGTTGAAGAGCTCCTTCAATGTGTCTGTGACGCTGACTCCGTACAGGAAGTGGAACGGTTCGGGTCAGTTCTGGTTCAGCGTCTTCAGCTGGCGAGGCAACGGAGAAATGACATCACTGCTCAGGAGATGAAGGCTGTATTAGAGGAGAGAGACGTCTCCGTTGCCAAGGTGAGTCTTCTGTCTGTCTGTCTGTCTGTCTGTCTGTTTACCTGTCTGTCTGTGACAGTCTGTCCGTAATCAGTCAGCTGACGCGTCATGGTCCTCCGTCAGGAAGTGGAGCTGTGTTTGTTTCTGGGACGACTCGACTGAATCTCATTGCATCTAGCACAAACATCCAGTTGAACTCAAAGATGAACTGATTAGACTTCGGTGGTCAAAGGTCGCTGTGACCTCACAAATACCACATTGTAACTTTATCTCAAATGTTTGGATGCTGACCGGTGGCACACTTCAGATCTTCTGTCGGTCTCAGTGATGTTCCGTCAATTGGCCTTAGTTTGTTTCCAGGCAGTCTCTCAGATCAATTATTCTGATCAGAAATTTTTCTTGACCAGATCTGACTCGCCAGACAATCCAGTCCTGAGGACTTCCTGTTTACCATCATCTGACCTTTGATTGAACCAAAGCCTTAATAAATAGTGTGATGAACAAAGTGACATGTTGCTGAGTTGTATATGTGTGTGTGTATATATATATAAATATATATACATAGTTATACGTATATATACACATAGATATATACATATACACACACACATATATGTATATATATGTATATATGTATGTGTATACCGGGGTTTGCAAAATAAGACCCGTGCAGGACTCTGATATGTATATTTATTCTCATTATTTTTTATTACCATTGTGTGGTGCTACAGAGTCAGACCGTCCGACATCTATTTGCTACAGTGACACTATTGGTTGAATTTTGAACGTGGACCCAAGCCCAATTTTATTTTCTTTTTTTACATCCGAGCATAATTTTTGGCAGAACGCAGACGCGTGCGTAACGTTACTCTGGCAAACCTGTGGATAAAATGTCTGTGGTGTGGAAATAACTTAAATTAGAAAGCAAAAGTAGTCCAACAGCGACATGTAACATCTGCAATATGACCGTTTCGTGGAGCTGCATTTAATACTACACATTTAATATGGCAAATAAAAAATAAACGCTCAAAGAATACAACGAGTCCACTCAAGAAATACAGGCAAAGACACTGAAGCAACAAACACTCACGGATACTTTCAAAAGTTCAGAGAAATATCCTGGAGACAGCAACATGGCCACGAATATTACAGAGCAGGTCATTAAATGAATCTCTGGATAACCAGCTCTTCTCTTTGGTAGAGCATCAGGGTTTTCTTCGTCACCTGGAGTTTTTGAATCCCCAGTGTGTCCTACCATCTCTGCATCACATCACATTTCTTTCACTTTTGAGGTACAGCGTACCGTATGTGCACCAGTTTGGTGGCTCTCATACAGCAGAGCATGTAAAACAGACAGTCGAGGAGATGCTGAACGTGTGAAATAGACAAGCAACGCGTCCACGTCATTTTACGTGACAACATGAGGAATATGTAAAAGCAGTGGATGATATGGAGGCACCAAGCGTGGCTGCATCTCACACACTGCAGCTGCTGTACAAGAGGGTCTGCTGTCACACTGCAGCGTCACACACTCACCTGCTAACACAAGGAAGGTGGAGGCCGATGTTGGAACCGCATCTGCAGAATAAGACAGAGCCATATGAATTTATTTACTTTGTTTCAACAACATAAAAAAAAACATTTAAGAACAGCTTGGATGCCGGTTCTTTGTTTCTTATTGCTGCTGTATTATCCAGGACAATATGAGTTAAGGCTGAGTATCACATCGGGACTCGGTATCTGCAGTGACTAAATATCAAAGGACTCGGACCGGATCGGGTAAAAAAAAAAACTGATCGGGACATCCCTAGTTGTGACTTCGCAGGTCAATCAAATAGGAATGTGACTGTTGAGATTTTGATCAGAGACGTTACCACAGATCAAAGTTTGTACTGATATCACTTCTTGCGCCTTTAAGTCGTCTCTTTAACCCGGTTGGTGCGGCGCAGCGTGCTGCTTAGCGTGATGCGAAGCCCCAACAGGACAAACCTCAAATATTTGACTTTGAATGTGAACATGAATATTTTGAATGGAGAGAAAACAAAACGATGCAAAGACAAATATTGATAGTGAGACAGAGACGACCTGATGAAGCTGATGTTTGCGGAACACTTGCTGTTTACACACCTGTTTGTCTGCTCAGGTGTGTGTGTGAGGACACACTCTATACTGCGTGCATGTGTGTGTGTGCGTGCATGCGTGCATGTGTTATGGAGACAGAGGAGCTGCTGATGGACTCACAGATGTTTAAATCAGACCTGATCTGCAGCTTTACTCGCCCCGATGACATCATCGCTGCTGTCAGACACACACGCTGACTGTGTGTGAAACAAACTTAAGGGTGTAAGAACAAATAATTTCTGCAGCTCACTGAGCTCGCAGTGATGACAAATCAATATTCTGATCAGCTCAGATCGATCATGACATATAAACAAATATGTGTTTTAACACTTTTTAAACAATGCAAACTTAATAGAATAATACAAACATGAAATTTGAAAGTTTAAACAGACATTGCTTCATTTAATTTAGTTCAACCTTCATGTAATAATCAACTTGTATTTTGATTTTGTGTACAATATTGAATCCAATCAAAAACAGATTGTTGTCAGCAGTTATTCATCACCTTTCTATCACATCACATGATCTTCATCTTCAAATTTATGTTGAGCTCCATCTAAAGTCATAAATATTCTGTTGAGATTGTAATCTGAGGCCAAATCTGGATGATGTCAGTCAATAATCAATAAGTGAAGATGATGTTCAGAGGATGATTGAAAAGTTTAAAGTTTGAAGAAGAAGATCCAGATTTTCTTCTTCCTGTCGCTCTTCTGGAAGCTGATTATTATCGAAGTTCACTTCACAGAGTTTATTACCAAAACCTGCAGAGTCCTGGATTTATTACCCACAATTCATCTGGATTCATATACCGCTCTCTGTGGGAGGATCAGGGAGGGGGGGGCCGGTCTGAGGGAGGAAGACGAGGAGAAATGAAAAGATGAAGAGAAGTCTGACTGATGGAGGCATGATGGGGGGTGGGGAGGGGGGGAGCTCCCAGCATGGAGGCCCAAAGCTCCGCCTCCACCTGGTGTCTGACAGATCAGAAACCATCACCACGGTAACCAACCTGCAGCAGCACTTCCCAGTGGAAGCCATGGCAACAGTTGTCAAGGAAGCAGAGGAAAGATGCAACAGAGAGAGGAAGTGGTGCTGAACAGAAGAAGCCGTTACCCGTAGTGATGAAGCTTTACTCGTAGTGATGAAACGTTACCCGTTTTGATGAAGCGTTACCTGTAGAGATGAAGCGTTTACTCGTAGTGATGAAGCGGTTCTCGTAAAGATGAGGCCTTACTCGGAGAGATGAAGCATTACCTGTAGAGATGAAGCGTTGCCCGTAGAGATGAAGTGGTACTCGTAGTGATGAAACGGTACTCGTAGAGATAAAACGTTACTCGTAGTGATGAGGAGTTACTCGTAGTGATGAAGCGTTACTCGTAGAGAAGAGGTGATACTTGTAGGAGTGAACCATTAAACCTGTCTCAGTTTCAACACAATCACATTTTACTCCTCCTGGCCCCGCCCCTCTACCTCATACCTGAACACCCACCCTTGTGACCCCTCCACCCTCGCTGCAGTAACACCCTGCCTGCCTCCATTAACCTCATAAAAGTCACTTCTGTTCTAGTATCACTTTAGTATCACCGAGCCTATAGCTGCTAACCCCGGCCAATATCATGGCTCCGCCATCTTTTAACACCCCGCCCCTCTGTGTTAACACCACCCCTCCATGGTAACACTTTAATCCCGCCCTCGCTCCGCCGCAGCGGCGTGCTGAAATATGTTTCAAATGCTGCTGTAATCCTCGGAGGAGAAGAAGAAGAGAGAGAACACTCCATGCTGGAGGATTCCTCTCCTCCCCCCCGCCGCTCGCCAATCCCTCGCTCCCTCTCCTCATCTCTCAGGGATTATCTCCCCGCCGCAGCCGGGACTTCTGGGAAATATTAGAAAAGTGAGGGAGGTGTCTCCCTGAGCGCTCCCAGTGTCTCTCTGCCTCTCTCTGTTCTCCATATGACAGCTGCTGCTGCATTTTATTGAGTTAATATCAGGTAATTACAGGTTATTACAGCTTATTAAAGCTCCTCTCAGGGAGGTTGTTGGTTTGATTCCCACAGGCACACAGCTTTGTAAAGGACCACTACACTGTTTTCAAACATACAGCTCAGCTGTCACTGGGCAGACTGCACTCTGGAGAATCATATTGACGACATTCGTGATCTCATAGTGAGAGAAGAGTTTCAACTGATCAATCTTTATTTAATGTTTATACGACTAAGACAAGGAAAGAGTTCATTCAACCACAACAATGAATAATTTGAGAAAGATCATTTGTGTTAAAATTAATGATGATTGATGATTTATTATTGATCAATTTGTGGATATTTTTAATGGATGAATTGATAACTTGTTTACTGCAACTTAATCTATGGATTGATGCAGTTGTAAATCGATCGATCTGAGGATCAGATCATCAGGTCTTTCTAGTACAGCTGAATGTTTTAATGAAGTGAGATACTCGAAAACAAGCCAGCATGAGCCGCAGCACATACTGCACATGGTGATGACATCATCAGTCCTGTCAGCAGATGTGACGTCCATACTCACAAACTCATGTTCGTCTGATCTGTGTGATATTGTCTTTAGAATAGACTCTCAGCTGCTGCCAATGAATCACTGTAAAGTTAAAGGTATAGAAGATGTACGTTTCCGTGGTAACTCTTAGAGGAAGTGATGTTGCTGATTGGTGTGTGTGCGTGCGTGCGTGCGCGTGTGTGTGTGTGTGTGTGTGTGTGTGTGTGTGTGTGTGTGTGTGTGTGTGTGTGTGTGTGGTTGTTGTGTCAGTAATCAGCTGATCAGATCAATAATCAGATATTTTCTCTCCTCAGTGTAAACGGTTGGAACAGGATCTGATTCAGGCGAGAGAGCATTGGGCAAGCGAGGTAAACACACACACACACACTCTCTGTGTTGAATGATGATGATGGGATGTCTGCTCCATCGTCATGACAACCTGCCGAGGAGACGCTGCTACAGCTTGTTTGCCAACAACTTGTTATTCAAACAGGGTTGCTGTGTGTGTGTCTGACTGCATGTGTGTGTGTGTTCAGTCTGAAGCTGTAGCTTGGACTCAGTCAGGTCAAACAGGTGAAGTTCAGGTGTCGTTGAAACATTTTGTCAGTAAAAGTTCTGATATGATTACAAAGACGAACGTGTGCGCGTGCACGTGTACGTGTGAGCACAGTTCAGTGTTGGACTGTTAGATGTTGGTAAAGCCAGTTTGAACAGGAGGTCCAGCAGCTCGTCGCCTGATGGTTTGAATATCAGATGATGTATTTCTGTCTGTTGTTTCAGACTCAGTAGAATCTGTTGTTTTGTTCAGTTTTCCTCCTGCAGCTCTGTCTGTTTTCTGCTGCTGCTGCTGAAATATATTAAATTTTGTTATTAATGTAACACTCGCTCATTTTTTTTCTCCATGAAGTCTGTTAATTAGGCTGGAGGGCTCCGGGGGGATTAGAGCCTGGAGAGGTTTTTAATTTCCAACAGAAACACCAACAGCTGCTGTTCAATTAACCGACAGACTGTAAGAGAGCCGCCCGAAACACCAAGCCCAAACCAGGGAACACCAAGTTCAAACCACCAAACACTGAAGCTGAAGCCAGAAAACACTGAACCGAACCCAGAAAACACTGAACCAAACCAAGAAAATACTGAACCAAACCAAGAAAATACTGAACCAAACCCAGAAAAGTGTGAAAACAGGACATCAGTTCGGCTCTTTGAAAATCTCCACTGGAGAATCAGCATGAAAACAGTGAAACACACACAGTGTTGTTTTGTTGTGTTGTCGTGCTGCTGCTGATTGGTTCAGTGTTATAAAGTCAGGTTGGTGTTACTCAACAGTATTATTATCATTATCAGTGGATCCCTGGGCCAGGACCTGTGACTCCCCCCCATTGACCTTAACTCCTCATGTTAAAGGTCAGCCCGGTGTCGCTCCTGCTTACTGATTATCTCATTTGGAAATTATTCTGATTAATAAGTCTAGCGGCTCTTTTGAAGCGTCTCGTCCGGCCCGGCTGGAGAAGACACATATTGACTCTCTGGGTTTGGTATCTCTTTTGATGTCTCACTTTAAACTCACAGACCTTGAGAGCTTTAATTAGCATAGAGGAGGAGGTCAGGATCAGGTCTGTATTCTCTGCTGGAGGCAACCTCCACCCTGTTTGACCAGAGACGCAGTGAGGCTCCACGTCCTGTAGCTGTCAGCCTACAGATTCAAACCTGCTGCAGCTCTGTGAGGAGAGAGGAGGTGATACGTCAGCATGGAGGAGTTGCTGTAGGAGTATTTCAGGTTCTTCTCACCTGCAGCTAGTTTATTAGTTCAATTGTTGCGTCTCATCTCTTTTCAGTTCAGCTTTAGTGAAAGTACAACTCTGTCCTCCTCTCCTCCTCCTGTGGATATAAAGTCCTCCTCTCCTCCTCCTGTGGATATAAAGTCCTCCTCTCCTCCTCCTGTGGATATAAAGTCCTCCTCTCCTCCTCCTGGTGATATAAAGTCCTCCTCTCCTCCTCCTGATGATATAAAGTCCTCCTCTCCTCCTCCTGATGATATAAAGTCCTCCTCTCCTCCTCCTGTGGATATAAAGTCCTCCTCTCCTCCTCCTGTGGATATAAAGTCCTCCTCTCCTCCTCCTGTGGATATAAAGTCCTCCTCTCCTCCTCCTGATGATATAAAGTCCTCCTCTCCTCCTCCTGATGATATAAAGTCCTCCTCTCCTCCTCCTGGTGATATAAAGTCCTCTTCTCAGGTTAAGTGCTCACAGTCCACAGAACAGTTCTGGAGCTTCACAGTGAAACAAGAGTTGCAGCGTTCTGCTGAACAACTGAAGCAGCTTAAGACTTGATTTAAAACAGAGAAACAACCAAAGTCTTCATTAAAGTTAACCGTCTCGTTTTACTCCAAGAATGCAGCTGAGGTTCAGTCCAGGAGCTGACGAGTTATGATCAGCTGCCTTTATACAAATACAACCTCATTAGGAAGTGTGTAGACTCTCATGGTCCTTAATCAGTCCATTAGTTAATTAATCCTTTATTTAAACACAGTCTCACCGACATCAACATCTTGATCTCTCTGTGCAGTGTGTACACTATACACACACACACACACACACACACACGGCTCTTATTTAAACTCGTTCTGTCTGCAGCAGGAAGTCGTGAATACGCCTGAACTTGTTGTTGAGCAGAGAAAACAGAGAAAAGATGCTGTGGTGTCCTACAACAACCAGAATGCACCACACTGACCAATCAGCCCTGCTGCTGATGGCTGAGTGGGCGGGGCTTGGCTTTGGCTCAGACTGTATTTTACATTTATATTTAGGGCATTTAGCAGACGCTTTGCTCAAAATACATTTGTCACAAGGAAGAAACCACAACACATCACGGTCAATAAAGTTAGAATGAAAGAGTAGAAGCAATTTTCAAGCCCTCGTCTGAGCATCATAGCTGCTGTTTTGAAACCGAAACAGTGAAGCAACTGGCTGGTGTCTGAATGTCTAATTACTTATAATGACGTGTGAGATCATCTCAGAGGAGGATGTCAACCACTAACCCTCCCACTCTGCTCAGAGGGGTAGAAAATACACGTGACTGACCCTTTGGTATGAAGAAATGTAGCAGCCACCTCAGCAATGATTAAAACTGACAAAAAAGACAAAATTATCATTAATATCAGTGCTGACAAAAAAAAACAGTCAACCCTCCAATCATCAATACAAGATCTGATCACCAACCAATACTAGCCAATACAAGAGGGCTTCAATCAGAGTGGACCTTAGATGAAAGACCAGTCTGCTCTGAGGTCCATTACCTTCATCCTCATCATCCTCATCATCACTGACAGGACGTCTGTTCTGCTGATGTGGATCTGAATGAGTCGACCATCAGGATGTAAATTTGATTAATGTGTGTTTTGTCCAATCAGGAGGAGCTGCTGAGGGTTCAGCGAGAGAGAGGCGGAGCTCTGGAGGACAGACGACAGCTGGAGGTGGAGCTACAGCCACTACGAGCCAATCACAGGTCAGACCATTGAAAAGTCTCAGACTCGGTAAATAAAGCTGCGTGATGGTTCACAGCAGAGACACAACACGGTCTGTGGTTTCATAGAAATATATGTTAGCGACATTGAACAGTCATTGAGAAGAAGCTGCTCTTATTAACAGGTTAGCTAAATTATAACACCTGACAGACGTGAAGAACAAATTCACCACAACACAATTATGATTACAATATTTTCACTACAAAGTATCAACTGTTTTTGTGTTAAAAAGCAGGATTTGGTCTTAAGATGAGAAAAAATATAACAATGATATGATCAGTCAGATACAACAGCAGATTGTCTGCAAACAAGTTAACTTTATTTTAAAAGATTTTCAGTTTTTCATATAATATACACTCTAAATCATCAGTCTTTGTCCAATTGGCTGCCATTAACTAATTTATTGATAACTGACAGATAATTGATAGTTGGTCTTTGCGGGTTGAGCTGAACGTCACACAGACGGTGTTTGATGCTGAAGCTTTATTCAGAGTAAACATGCAGAACAGTGAAGCTTTCAGTCTACATGCACAATAAAATGACTGAGGTATCATTAATATAATATGATCATTATTTCACATGTAATCCATCAGTCAGGTCACAGTTTTTCACTCAGTTTTCATTTCTATCAAAGATTTTCTTACAGGGCATTTTAAGATGTATGTAACATTCTTTGTGTATCAGGATGTCAAAGCTTTTAAATCAGGGTTGACTTTAAAAGGTGTAATCAGATTATCACACTGGAACACAACCGCGTTGTACTAGGCCGTCAGTCCGAGTACCTGCGGTATGAAAACGTACCTTTACAAGCAAAACTTTATCATTGAAGTCGTCCACAGAGTTCAGACAGGTCAGCAAACTTTAGGGTGAAGTCAAGTAGATCAGTATGTTTCAGCTGTGACAATGTAATGATCGTTTACATGTTTCTAATCAATGGGTAGAACAAACAGGTCAGATCACCCAGATCAGTGGTTGGACTACAGAAACATCCGGAAGCTTTATATTCATAGAGATGTGCAAATATCAGTCATTTGGGAAGAAGCTGCATCATTAAGCCTCAAGAACCCCTCAAGTTCTGTCAGCTGGATCCTGTTCAGAACCAACTGGATCATTTCAGAAACCAGAACTCATTCAACCCATGGACTTCTGCTTCCTCTTGGACTGTATCTGGCTCTCTTTCTGCTAATCATGCTGCTGCCTCTACTGCTACCGTTGCTGCTGCTGCTGCTGCTGCTGCTGTCTGGGCAGCTGCTTCCTCCTGTCCAGGTACAAAGTTGTTATTGACACAAACATCTGAAACCCTCCTCTGTGACGAGCAGCTGTGGCACTGAAATTCTAAAGTTTCGGTTCATAGCAGTGGAAAATGTTTTGGAGAGAAAGTCCAGAATTCCCGAGCTACGTCAGTGATTGTTCCAGTTCCTCTTTGGTCGGCAGCTGGCCGTTCTTTGGGTTATCAAAGACTCTTGTGAACACAAAGACAACATCACTCCAGTGTTGAACATTTCTTTTCTGTTGTTGTTTTATTATTGTTCTCATGTCTCTGAGGATGTTGTACCTAAAGTCCGGGTTCGTACACTTTTCTCCATATGGGGAGAGGTAGGAGTAGATCAGCAGGATGTTATTCTGCTAGTTGATCGTTAATGGTTACAAGTTTTGCAGAACTTGAGGTTCTGCATGTACCGGTCCTGCAGGTTTGGCTACAACCACATTGTTGCCGGCGTGTACTTCATAGCCATCAATAGTGTCTTTAACATTTCCTTTGTAGCGGTCGTTCTGGAGGACTTCATGAAGGTCTTTTGGGTCGAGGTCCTTTGGGATATTTGCAGCCAGACAGAACTGTCCTTTTATTCTCTATCTGTTGAAGGTAAAAGATGCAAAAAACACACACAGCTGAGAAGATGTGATACAGAGGGGACGTTTATACTGAAATCAGAAAACTAGTCGTATTCAGAGGCTCTGATCCGTCCTCCAACAGTTTCTAGGAGTTTCTTCACCAAAATTATCTGACATGACAGATCAGAGCAACCAGAGCTCAAATGTTTTTTGTTGTTTGGGTAGAGAAATGTCCACTCACTCGGCCCCGATTCCTCTGATGATACCAGTCAGCCAGTTCTGGTCCACAATGGCCAAACTGGAGCCAGCTGACAGCAGGAACACCGACGTCATCCAGGGAAGAGGATTCATCTGCACAGCAGGCAGGGTGACAGCAGAACATCACAACATCAGATATCAGAGCATCAAATCATCGGAACATCACAACATCAGAACATCGGCGCCCACTCCAGCCCTCAGGGTTCATTCCTCCTGTCCAGAGAACAGTTCATCGGTTGGCTCGTCTTCTGAAGTTTTTTACCCTCATTGACCTCACAGGTAATCAGAAGGGTAATCTAACAGGCTGATAAAACACTAGGTTCAACTATCGGACAAATTCTTCTCTCCAGTACCCTGGAATAGGGTGATCCCCGATAGTTTTAACACACCCTTTATTCCCCCTTTTTCAATAGGCCCACCACCCCGGTCTGCCAGTCCAGAGGCACTGTCCCCGACTGCCACGCAGTCACAGAACAGACAACAATAATGAACATGGTTCCAGTGTGAATGATGTTCACTAATTCAATACAAAGTTATTGTATTTTATATAACGACTTTTTGTAAATGTTCTTGTTTGCTGCAGTGGTTCTGTAGCATCGACCTGACTGCTGACCCTAACCCTAAACACATAAGACTCCTGTAAAAACTCTCTCAAATGTTCTTACTTATATCATATGAATCCAATATCCAGATTAGATTCTGTGTGACGTGATGACGTTATGTAACAGATGTTCGTAGCTGTCCTGCTCCTCCTGTTCCTCCTGCTGCTGCTGTAGTACTACTGAAAGTTATTTGTTATTTACAAAACCCTTTGCATGCCTCCTCTGTGAGGAACAGCTGTGGCACTGAAAGTTGTGTCCCATTTTGTCACAGCGGAAAATGTTTTGGAGAATAAGGCCAGAATTACCGAGCTGTGTCAGAGATTCTTTCAGGGCCTGTAAAGGAGGACAGGAGCCAGATTTAGGGTTGTCAGAAACATTTCTCCAATGTGAAAGGATTGTTATGATAATGTTGAAGTTGTTTTCCAGGTTTGTCCACTTTTTTATTACATGGGGAGAGGTAGGAGTAGATGAGCAGGACTTTATTCTGCTTGAGGTGTTTTTGTTTAGAGGCAGGAAGTTAGAATGAGGAAGATGTTTCTACCTCGCTGTCCTCTGATGAACATCTCCATATTTGGTCATTTGTAACCTTCCAGCTTTCAACAAATGAAGTCATTAGACTGAGCGTGAGCAGCAAACAAGCAGATCATAATTAGTACGATGGCACTCAGTCGTTCACTACGACTTTACAAAATCACACTTGGTACCTAAAGATATCATGAAAAATGTAAAGCTCCCGTAAAGATCAGTTACATAGCTGTCTATTATATTATAGTGGTCATGATGAGACTCAGATTATACATGTTGTTTAGTTTTATAACTGAAGTGTTTCAGTGTGTTGGTAGAATAAACACTCTGACTGTCTGTGATCAGCTGCTGACAACATCTAGAAACAGGCTGTAAATCTGCAGCTGAACACGGAACCTGAACACGCTGTTGAGACTGTGAGCGTCCATACATCATCAGGATCAAGTCCGAGCGCCTGCAGAGACTCAGAGGACCGAGCAGCAGCAGCAGCCGCACCATCTGGACCGGGAACAAAATCTAATTTCTTCACTTATTTGTGTGTGTGTGTGTGTGTGTGTGTGTGTGTGTGAGAGAGAGAGAGAGACCTCCGTCAGAGAGAAAATCAGCTGTTTCACACATTCTGTCCTCCAGTTCAGATACTTATTCTGGATCTGTTCTTATTCCGGTCTGGATCAGTTCTGGATCAGTTTTTGCAGGCGATTTCACATCAAACATCTGTTTGTCTCAGATTTGATTGCAGGTCACGACCCTCTGACCTTTGACCTCTGACCTGCTGCTTGTTGGTTCAGGAGCTTAAGCCCCACACACACCGTCCAGACGTCCAACTGCCTTATCCGACCGCTCTGTTGCTTCTTGTCTGACCCGTTTGGCAGAAAAGTTGCATTGAACACACCGCTTCGTCGTGCTGCCAGCTCCACAGTAGCGTGTACGTTCTGCGCTTGCGCGAGATGCAATAAGTGGGTGGCGCTTGTGTGAGTTGTAAACAAGGCTTATGCACGCGACTCTCTTTACTTTCGATTATTTCATCCTGAACAGACATAACAACTTGTCTCATGCCAGTACAGCAAAGCATGACAACAGGGAATGATGGAACGGAGTGCGTAGAAAACCAAAGCGCACACAGTATTCCACCCTCCCACACGCTGCGCTGATTCACTAGCACACCGCCGATCAGAGAATCCAATGGCTCAGACGTTCGACGGCCATCCTCCTCAGACTTCACATGTTCAGTCGGAACAGACAACGTCCGCATGGCTCCGAAAGTCTCCAACGCAGCTGAACACACCAAACATATTTGTTCCCGACCTCGTCCGAGTCTCTCCAAACGCTTCACACGTCCAACGGTTGGGCCGGTGTGTTCCTGCCTTTAGGGGTCACTGTTCCAACTGACGGTAAGTCAGTTGTCAGAGTCTTCCTACTTAGTTAAAGTGTGAGAAAAACATGGAAAACACCTGACTCCAGTCTGACGAGAGACTGGGTTTATTGGGTTTACCGGCTGGACTTTGTACCTTGTTGTGTCTTCTGCTGTCTGTCTGCTCTGTTTACATTAATTAGCCAGTCAGAGGCTTTTTATCAGTAACCCAGATAATTTATGATCCATCACAGTCACGAGGTCAGACTATCACTGATTGCCGTCATTCCACACAAAACTTTATTTAAACATACCGATGACAACATGCTGTTACTGCTGAGCTGCTGATAGTGAACGCAGCCTGAGTTTCTTAAGTGTTTTAACATTTTTCACTAGAATCATCCTCAAATTATCAGCTGTTATTAATGAACACAGGGTGATGACATCGGTAATGATCAGGTGTTCAAACACGTTTTCAACTCTTTAACTCTACAATTAACAGAAAAGTAAAAGCTGAAAGATCATGTGATGTTTCTGTGATGTCATCCTGATGCCTCCTCCTCCTCCTTCAGCTCTCAGAACCTCCACACCCCCCCTCCTCTGATGCCCAGCGATGGAGTGTCTCCAGCAGGTGAGGCCCCGCCCCCACAGACCCCGCACCTGCTGGTCCAGGTGCAGCAGTTGTCGAAGGAGAAGCAGAGCATGGAGGAGGAGCTTCAGCGCTGTCAGGAGGTGGAGCAAGAGGCCAGTGAGAGAGTGCGCAGGTCAGATTCTACTTCTACAGATACACACACACACACACCTGTCACACACCCGTACACAAAGTACACTCAAGTATCAAAGTATCGGTAAAGTAACTGATCCATATATTCACATTTATGTTCAAACTGTTAGTCAGCTGATCATCAAATCAGTGTTTTTTACTGAACTACCAGTGAGACAGGAAGTGAGACAGGAAGTGAGACAGGAAGTGGAACATGTTGCAGCAGCCCTCAGACAACTCTCTGCGATGTGTTCAAAGACTGGTTAAGCGTGTGGGACTAAAGAGCTTTGGACTGGTGATTCATATTCAGCCAACGTTGTGATGAGGAAGAATTAATCCATCAGATTTGAGCTCGTCCGGGCCGCCGCTCCGCCACCGAATAACGTGACTTCTTCTTCTGCTGCTCGTCATCTCATCAGAGTGAAGATGAAGGGATGAGATTCATGATGAAAACAGCTTAAATCATCCGTCTGCGTCCCGCACCGTCCTCCTGGGCTCAAACCCGCCGCTCTAATTTGGCTGCCAGCGGGGGGGCAGCCAGCTCTGAAGAGCCTCCCAAGTTTCTGAACAGGAGAGTGTTTACTCTCGGGGGGGGGGGGGGGTTATTACAGACAGGAAGTTTAATTTGGTAGAGAGAGAGAGCGAGCGAGGGAGGGAGAGGACAAGTGTTAGAAAGTCATCCAGGGTCAATTTTCCAACTCGTCCTCTTTCTTCATTTGGGCTTCGGCTAAATTTTCTCCTCCTTCTCCTGCTCCTCCTTCTCCTCCTCCGAGAGGAGAGCAGGTCAAACACTGATCCTCAGCTCACATTTACTTTGAATAGTTTGATGGTCGCTCTCGATGACAGCTGGTCACAGACCGTCACTGTCTCTCTGATGTCATGTTGTTACCATGGTGACTGATGTCTCTGATGTTTACGTCCTGTTTGTTCATCTTAAAGCTTCCTGCTCTCATCTGCACTCATTTAAATGTGTTTTATAAGCAAAGTTTCTTCAACCTGATCAATCAGCTCCATCACAAGAGGAGAGCTAGTTAGCTGTTAGCAGCCAGTGAGCAGCAGAGTGCTGAGATGCATTGGCCTCAGAGAGCTAATAGCTAATGGAGCTAACAGCTAATAGAGCTTACAGCTCATGGAGCTAACAGTGCGTTTCAGGTCCGTCAAATATATTGAACTTTAAATGTGACAAAGCAACTTTCCAACTTTTAACAGTGAATAGATGAAATGAAGTTCTTCAGAGTACACGCTGGAGGTAAAAGTTCTTCACAGCATTCTTCAAACTGCTGTCAGAGATGAAAGTAATCAGATTACAAACAGCCAGGCAGGGTTGTTGGTTCAGCTGTCTGACAGGAAGAAAAAAGTCTGTAAATGTAATCTTCAGGTTCTTGAAGGTTCTTGAAGGTTCTTGAAGGTTAACATCAGTGTCTGTCTGCGTCTTCAGGTTGGAGCGTCTGGTCGAAGTCCTGAGGAAGAAAGTGGGAACAGGAAGCCTCCGAGCCGTCGTGTGACCTCCTCTCAGTCCGTCTCTCTTTAAAAACGGACTGATGATTATTTCTTAACATTTTTTGTTTGATTATTTTCTTGAATGTTTCTTTAACATTGTTGTTTTGTTTCCACACACGATTTACGGAGATGAAGAGTCTTAAACATTTATAAAACCAAACAGTTTTTTATGTTTGTGTCAAAAAATGTTAGTTTCTAATAATCAAACAGATGTTAATAATCCATTTTCATATCAAATGTCTGTGTGGACTCGTCATGTTGGTTCTGTTGAAGTCATCAGAGCATTTCAGAACAATGTTTCTGTTAATTAATCAAATCATCTTAATCCAACTCCTGCTATGGTCCAGTTTTTATTGGAGTCTGCACTGAAGGATTCCTCCTCCTCTTCCTCCTCCTCTTCCTCCTCCTCAGTCTCTAATTGAGGATCAGTCTGTCTTTTAGTTCCTGTGTTGATTTAAGGTTTGTCTTTTAAACTCTCCTGTTTTAACAGAAACTCTGATCAAATTAATTTCAGAGGATCGCTGTGACAAATGTAAGGAAGCCGCTCTGACTTCATGTTCCTGCAACTTCAAATTAAAATTTAACTTTGACAACTTTCAACAACTCGGTCAAACTGTCGCTTCAAAGGAAACTGATGAAACACAAAACAGCCAAACAACCAAAGACCCAAAACAAGCAAAGATTGAAACATGTTTCATTTGTTGTCATGTTCATTTAATAAAAAGTTACTTGACGAGAAAAGAGGCTAATGGGCAGCGACAAGACTCGCTGCCTTGCTAATAAAGTAAATTGAAAGTTATGGTCATGTGATGAATGGAATAAGTTTCCATTACAGCAGTAATATCTCTGGAGGACTTCTTCTGTGGAGGCTAAAGTACGTGTCAAGTTCATGTCATGTAAACCAAGTTTTACTCACTGAATCCAGATTTGAGTCTTTTCAGACCAAACAATAAATTCATGGTTCAGCATTTAATCTGCTCTATTCTGACACCTGTGGTCACTACTGGTAACTGCAGGTGTCAGTCTACAGCATTATGTTAATGAGACACCACCGAAGAAGAACGACTAGATCCAGGCGCGGGTTGGCCATGGGGACGTTTGGGAGTATTTTTGTTTGTGTTCTTGTTTTTAGCAAACATGCTAAAGAGAAAGAAGCTGGAGAAAGAGATGGAGCAGAAAAATTAAGGGCAAAAAATAAAAAAAAAGATTAAAACCAGATGCAGTGTAATGCGCCAGATTAACAGAGCTTTTCCCTGGTGGAGGGGCGAAGGTCAGTGCGGCGACACTCAACCAGGCCAGTGACCACACGGGACCCAGCAGCAGACCCAGTGCCCGTATGTCGGGCTGCGCCGGGTCAGGTTGTAATTTTCAGGCCCGTTGAGAACTCTAGTTTGTGTTTTTGGATGTGTTCAGGGCTCACATTCGACCAACCATCTCCAACTCATACAAACAAACGGTTAAATGACTTTCTTGGATCCTGCGTGTTTGAATGTGCACTCCAGTGAGGAATTCTATGGTCCAGTCACCTTTACATCATGCAGCTCTTTTACACTTCTCATTAAACACACACAGTAGTTTTGATTTTTGAAAAAACATAGTGTGTGAGTATGAGTGTGCATAGTATGTGTGAGCATATGGACTTCAATACACTCTGACTGACTAATCTGTGTGTGTTGTGTTTAATATCATTAGATTGTTTTTATACTGCAAATAAAGTATTCATGTTAAAATTATGGTTCCACTTGCGTCCGTCATGCGATCGGATAAAAAACCTTCGACCCCAGCAGTCTGATCGATCACTTCATCTTTAGATTGATTGATTTCTGTTATTTCAAACATATACAACAAAAAACAAGCAGAAATTATGAAACATGAAATACTCAGATCATATTTCATGTGCAGCATGTGAGCACACACATACACACACACACACACACACCTGAAGGGTTTTAATATGTTACTACTTAAACTAAATAATTTAAAACTGTCTGATTATAATAAACTGTAAATTTTAATGATGTGTGAGCAGCGTCTGATTGGATGAGCTGCTGACCTGCAGAAACACACAAAGAAACTCTGGTCAAATACAAGAACCTTGTCAACAGAACCTTGGAGACAGAACCTTGGAGACAGAACCTTGGAGACAGAACTGTACTGAAGTACTTGATTAAATGTTCTGTGGACTGTTTGTGCGTTTGACTGAACAAACTGCTGAAGAGACTTTTTTCTGAATGTTTCACAAAAAGCCACTTTATATTCAAACACACACACACACACATAAAACACACACACTCACACACACACACACACACTGTGCTCTGCATACTAACGCTGTCCAAACATGAGGAGGAGCATACTGATTGGTCGACCTCTGCTGCAGTCCACACACACACACACGCACACAAAAGAGTCAAAGTTTTGCACTGAATCAAATCAGATCAATGAAAGTGATCAGTTTCACTCAGAACAAGTCGTTCTCAGTGCGTCAGCCTGTTGTAGTTTTAAAATGATCGTTTCTCAAATGAAGTCTGGTTTATGTGTATGTGTCTACCGTCTCTGCAAGGTCGATTAAAATACATATTTAACAAGTTTATTATTCTAATGTAATATCAATAGGACACACTAATATCTGCTCCCTAATAATGATGTGATAATATTTTATTTATGAATAAATGACAAGAAGATTCCTGGAAAGAAATGTGAAACTTGTCTTTAATCCTCTTTAAAAATACTTAATGAAGAAAGTCTGAGAGATTAATAAGTGAAAACATGAAGAAAGCTCTTCACAGAAATAATCAATTAATATGTTTATTAGTCTTTGTTTACTCTGAGTGATTAATTCATAGAAATTTAAATTAAAGTCGTGCAGTTGTGTACGGATCTGTCAAACTGAATCACAGATTGTCTAAAAAAATCAGATTGAACAAAAACATCAGACACAACATGCACATGTTATATGTATGTATATATACATATGTGCACACACACACACACACACCGCTGACCGGTTGCCATGGTGACAGTGGACCACTCGTGGTCGTCTTGGGTGGTTTTAATCCTGCAACCGTTAATCTGCTTGTTCTGAAGAAAGACTCAGTTTGTAGAAGCTCCAACTTCTGACGCCACCTGGGAGTGTGTGCGTGTGTGTGTGTGTGTGTGTGTGTGTGTGTGTGTGTGTGTGTGTGTCATAGTTGTCCTGAAGAAAGTTTTAAACAGCTGATCGTCGTCGTCGTCATCGTTATTATCGAATCTATCTGGCTGCCACTGGTTGAGGTGGAGTGAGGTCATACCGTGTGTGTGTGTGTGGGTGTGTGTGTGTGTGTGTGTGGGTGTGTGTGTGTGTAATATACAGTATTGATCAGTATTGATGATCTCGTAACACTGGTGAAGACCAGACCACCTTGAGTGTCACACAACATGAACATTTACACAAAGTTCCTCATGAAGAAATTTATGTTGTTGAAGTTTTTGACAAAATGTTTTTAAAATCTTTAAAAGTTTCAGGGATAAATGTTTTATATTTATAAACATAGTATTTGTATGTAGTATTTAATAGTATTTGTATGTAATGTTTATACATTTGTAGTATTTTAGTATTATATAGTTTCTGTGATCAGAGTAAAACGTCTCATTGTTTATTATATTTCTGGAGGTTATCAATGATGACACACACACACACACACTCACAGTACAAACACACACACACAGTACAAACACACACACACACACACACACACACAGCTCTCTAATAAACTTCCTATCATTTAAATTGAACCCCCCTCGTCCTCTCTCTCTCTCCTCTTTGATCGCCCCCCTCCTCTTTTCTTCTTCTGTGGTGCTCGGGGGATTTCTTTGCTCTTTTGGTTGCTCGAGCACAATAATGTTATTGGAGATAATTAATTCAATCCCCATCAAAGGGCTGAGTGGCCCCGGGGCCCCGCGGCTCACTGAAAGGCCAGAAGAAGAAAGAGGCCGCGCTCACTGCTTTGTGGGCCGCGTCTTCCTCCATACGGCGCGAGTCGAGAGAAAGGAGGCCAAGGGCTTTACTCAAATGATGCTGGGGGCCCCGGGGCCGCCGCCGCCACCGGAGGGACCCGGCGGCCCCGCTCCACCCGCCGGGACCATATGGCTCGTATTACAGCAGACTGGGTGGCACTGGGACCGGTCGGAGCCGTCGGACCTCAGATTCTTCAGCCTGACGGGACGACGACACTTTTTTAAGTGACAATAAAGAAAGATATATAAATAAATGAAATATTTTATTAAATTTGGTGCAGATTGTGTCTGTCAGTCGTGGAGGAAGTAATCAGATACTTCAGTGAAATAAAGTACTGGTACCGGTACCACAAGTCAACCTCCAGAGTCACAACGACGGGAGCAAAGGAGGAAGTCAGCTGGGGGAAAGAGACGAGCTGATCGACTCCTGATCACTGAGTATTGATCTGAAGATTAAAATATAAAATCTGATATTCTTTAACAGTTATTGATTAACTATTGATGAGTGTTCTGATGATTCTCAGGGAAGAAATTGTCTAAAAACTGAAGCGTTGATATTCAAAAGTCTCTGCAATCATTTAAAGTGACAAATGTGCTGATTATTGATCACAATAATCAATCAACCAGCAGCAATTTGATTAACAATGTTAAACTGTGTTTGAAGCAGCAGAAAGACTGAAGGTCTTCAAATGTATCTGACGGTTTCTGAAGGTCTCTGATAGTTTCTGAAGGTCTCTGACGGTTTCTGAAGGTCTCTGATAGTTTCTGAAGGTCTCTGACGGTTTCTGAAGGTCTCTGATAGTTTCTGAAGGTCTCTGACGGTTTCTGAAGGTCTCTGATAGTTTCTGAAGGTCTCTGATAGTTTCTGAAGGTCTCTGATAGTTTCTGAAGGTCTCTGACGGTTTCTGAAGGTCTCTGATAGTTTCTGAAGGTCTCTGATAGTTTCTGAAGGTCTCTGATAGTTTCTGAAGGTCTCTGACGGTTTCTGAAGGTCTCTGATAGTTTCTGAAGGTCTCTGATAGTTTCTGAAGGTCTCTGACGGTCTGCAGCTGATCTGGTCTCTACCAGATTCAGGTTTGGTTCTGACCAATTGTTATTTCTGTCTTCCTTCTGATTTTGAGATGAAACTGTTCAAACTGACTGCAGATTTTTCTTCATGTTGCCTGTCAGAGTTTTTGTTTCGGTCACAGTGATTCTTGTCTGATCTTTGTCTCCATCATGGACCCGGTCTGTCATGGACCCAGTCTGTGTCCCGTCTCTCTCCATTTCTGTCCCATTCATCTTTTTCATTTTTGTATAATTTCTCCTCTATAAATAGTAAAATATGTAAATTAATGTTTGTTTTCATGAGACAGGTGAGAGGATGTGTGCATGTGTGTGTGTGTGTGTGTGTGTGTGTGTGTGAGACATTTTGTTTTATATGAAAACAATTTTATTTTACATCTAAAGTAAATTCTTCAACATTTCATCTCTAATAGAAGCTGAAACTGGTTTTAATCAACAAAAAATCAGTGAAAATCTTTTTTCATTTATTTTTTCAGGCCCCCCCAGCTGTGACCCTCCAAAATAAAAGCGTGAGAGTGTTTGGTTAAATCATGAAGGTCAACGTCAGTAACACAGTAAGAAGCAGCCGACAAATTAAATGTCACACACACACACACACACACACACACACACACACACACACACACACACACACACACACACACACACACACTGTGAGCAGCAGCTGGTTGTTGTCTGACTGTCAGGTGTCAGTGAAGGCATCACTTTTTATCAATAATCTGTGTATCAGAAGAGAAGAGAGAGTATGTTTGATTGGCTGACAGCAGAATGACGTCATATTGTCATTATCACCTCCTAATTACTCCATAAAGACTTTAATCTCTAAGTCTTTAAACATCGAATAAATGAAAAGATCGAATTAATTTAAGCTTGTTTTTTTTATATGTTTTGTTTTGTTTTGTTTTGTTTTGTTTACATTCTGGAACCAAAATTCAGAAAATAAACAAACAGGATTAATTTGAGTTTCATGTTTTTATTTATTTTATTTGTTAGTTTCTATGAAACAAAATGTTTTTATTCTAAATGTTTGATGTGAAATCATCTAAATCCCCCTGATTATCAATTAAACGATAATGAATGTGTTTTATTATGACACACCTGATGTATAATAAATATTAATAAATCATTAGTGCCTCGGCCGCTCGGCTCCTGGTGTGGTCGGGGATCGTGTCGGCGGATAATTAGCGGATAATTAGAGAGAAAAAGCTGGAGATCAGAGTGAAATCTGTCGGGATGTGTTCAGGTTCACGGAGCGGCAGCGGAGGTTACAGCCCACACATCCGCTCTGAGGCCGCAGGAGGTGCTCCGTGTTCGGCTTGTTCAACAGCGTGTCGGGCCGCGGAGGACCGAGACAAGGACCGACACACAGCCCACACACAGCCGGGAGACAGACCAGGGCCGCCGGCCAGACAGAAGGCCGAGATCCGAGGAGCAGACAGAGCTCCAGGCAGGAGAAGAAGAAAAGCACTGAAAGAGAAAGAAGAAGAACGAAAGAAAGAAAGAAAGAGAAGAAGAAATAAATAGAGAAAAGGGGTGAAGAAAATAGATAAAGAGAAGAAGAAAAAATAAAGAAAGAGAAGAAGAAATAAATGGAGAAAAAGAAGAAGAAAATAGAGAACAGGAAGAGGAAAACAGAGAGAGAAGAGAGGAAGAAATAGAAGAAAACAAGAAGAAAATAGAGAAATAGAAGAAAGAAAGAAAGAAAGAAAGAAAAACAGAATGAGAAGAAGAAGAAAAAAGAAAGAAAGAGAAGAAGAAAAAACAGAACAAGAAGAAGAAAAAGAAAGAAAGAATGAAAGAAAGAGAATAAGAAAATACAGAAAGTGAAGATGAAATGAATAGAGAACAGGAAGAAGAAAATAGAGAAAGAGAGAAGAAGAAGAAAAAACAGAGAAGAATGAATGAACTAAAGAAAGAAAGAAACAAAGAAAGAGAAGATAAAAATACAGAATGAGAAGAAGACGAAATAAATGGAGAAAGAGAAGAAGAAACACAGAGAATCAGAGATCAATAGTAAATTAAATCCAAATAAAAACTACACAATAACAAGGCTGAATAAACAGTAAACAACAGCAACAACACACAGGAGGAGAAGAAGAAACAGAAGAAGAAAAACAATCAATAAACATCAAAACAACAAACAAAGAAGAAAGTATCGAGCCAAACTCTTTCTGTAACGTTTGTAAATGATTTCATTAAAACACAAAACAAAAAGATTCTAGTTTTCTTTGAAAGAGAAAACATTTAATCATTTTTATTGATTATGTCTTAATTTATGAATGACTGAAATAATGTGGAAATCTTGTATCTCCCGTCATATTAAAATAAATGTATTGACATGATGAAGAGGAGCTGGATCAGATCAATCAGATCAATAAGATCAGTCAGATCAATCATGTCATAGACAACAGACTAGAGACACACAATTCTTCGTCGGTCGTCGGTTGAACTGAACTCGTGAAATCTAAACATTTGCTGATCATTGATTATTAATCATGTTCTAGGTTGTTCTTCATTACAGTTTGACAGGAACTATTAATAGAACATAAAAAAGATCAATAATTAACTTTAAGAACTCTTACAATCATCTGAGAAGCCGTAGATGAAAAGCTGATGGACATGTTTGAGTCTGCTCGTCAGTAAAGGTTGTTTGAATATAAACTGAGTAGATACGTTCTTATTAATGTTTCATCTGTTGATCAATCACTTATTGAGCATTATGAATATGATAAAGTGTTGAGCTGATCACAATCAATAATAATCAATTAACAATGCATCAATAATGTTTCACATTTTATTGAAAATGACAGAATAATTTAAGAACATGAAGAAGAAGAAGAACATGCAGCACAGTCGAAAGCTCACAAAACAAACACGGGGGGGTCCGTATCAATAATCTATCCTTCAACACACCTTAACTCCTCGCCTCCTCCCTCACCTCCTCCCTCAAGGGAACTCAAGGAGTTCAGCGCTCTATCAAACATTTTATCCACAGAAGAAGAAGAAGATGACCTCCTGCTTCATTCATGCACATGGTAATAATCAATAATCAATAATCAGTGATGGACAGTTTCAATACACAGATGCATCAACAGGAACAGGAAGTGGTATCTCCTTTTACACACAGAGTGAGAGTCACCAAACAAAGATCCTCTAGAATCAATTATTGATCAACTCGTTAATCTTTTCTTTTTTCCTTAATACATTTGAATCAATCACAACCGATTGATAAACGAGACTTCTGTGAATGATTGATGATCAAAAAACACAAAGATTTCTGCCCTGAGTTTCATCTGTAGGCGTCGTTGCCGACTCAAACTGAAAACGTCCTGATCTGGATCATCTGCAACTCTGGGTCCTCTCACAGCAGCACCACTACATCATGTAGTACTACATGTAGTACTACATGTAGTACATGTAGTACTACATGTAGTACTACATGTAGTTCATGTACGACAGTACGCCAGTACCACACACAAACACGTTGAGCAGAAAAGTTTCCTGAGAATCAAAAATCAAAAACTATATGAATTGATGACTTTCAGTGACACACGGAGGGGAGCTGCTCATGAATCTGCCCCGATACAGACGACATCAGATGACAGGAGACAGGCGGGTGTTTTGAGTGAAGTGACCCTTTAACTCTTGGCTCTCTGATCTGGTTTCTCACTCTGAGGGTCGCGACCCCTCCGGAGGTCAGCCGGGACGCAGACGAGATCGTGGGAGAAACAAACTCAGAGCCTCATATTTCTGATCAAATTGTCATGATTAATCTGTCGCCATGACAACCACAAGCCATATCACCAGGTGACCTTTGACCTTTAAATCCTCTCAGCCCGCCGCTTATTTTTCTTTGATGAATTTGTTTGTTTGTTTTTCAGTGAACAGTCACGTGATGTCGTCAACAGAGTCTGTAAAATGAAAAGTTTAATTTATTTAGAATTAATTCTCTCATGTCTTTTTAGCATTATTGATATTTTAAAGTTATTTTGAAAGTGTTTTACAGTTTGAGCTCGTTGTGATGAAATACATCCATTATGTCTTCAGTTTTTAACCCAAACAAACAAAATGTGAAATATTTAAATATAATCTGTTTTAATCACATCTTCATTATTTATGGAAATCTGTTCCAAAAATTCAGTTTACGATTCAACGTAAAGTTTGTTTTCTCTCATGTTGATGTGAATAAATTTACTCTGATTGAATTGATTCAATGTGTTTATTGTTATTGTTGTCGACTCTGTAACAAATCTGCTCATTTCATTTATTCACGTTGACTCAACTTTAAACGTGACACCGAAAATGAAATGTCATTAAAATATTAAAGTATAGTTTTGATAATTTTTTGAGACATGGTGACAAAATTGATCTCAGCAGGTGGATCAATGAATGCAGACGACAAACTATCAGAGAGCTGGTGGTGAAGGTTCATCCAGGTCCTGGTACCTCTAGGTGCTGTATTGTAGGCAACTGGACTTTGTTGGAGACGTTTCACGTCTCATCCAAGAGGCTTCTACAGTTCCTCAGAACTTGCCAAGAATACAGAACCTAGAATTATCAGAGAGCTGCATGTTCACATGAAACCGATGGAGTGTGAAGCTGAAACTGGTCCGAGATTAAACTCGCAGTTTTAAGATGGAAGAAAGGAAGAATGGAAGTTTTCTGACTCTGTATTCTGCTCAATGTCTCTGGAGTCAGAACATTCTGAAAACAGGAAACAAACCAGATTCACCGTCATCCTGCTGGTCCTGGACCCTGCCGGTCCTGGACCCTGCCGGTCCTGGACCCTGCTGGTCCTGGTTAGATGGACAGTTCAGCTTAAGGTTTCTGCCTGTTAAAGGCAGTTTTCTGTTGTATCTTTGTTCATGAATGCACTAGAGAGTCGATCCTAACCTGCTCACACTGGAACGTGTCATGAGACGACCTCTGTTGTGAATTGACACTATACAAATATGGATTGATTGATTGATTGGTTGATTAATTGATTGGACCATGGTGGTACTGATCTCATCAGGAATGTGTTGGAGGTTTTGATCTTTGCTTGTTTGCGACTCTGTGTGTGAGAGGGGATCACAGACCTGGATCAGTTTTAAGTGTTTCTGGCTCTCTGTGGGTCCTGGCTAGGTCACAGCGCAGTTCAGAGTCAATCTGGTTCATCACAGTCACACAGGAAGTCCAGGATGGCTGCATGCAGAAAGAGGAGTCCAAACAGGAAGTGCAGCAGGTACTACGAGGTGTTGAGGAGCGGTCTGGGGTACACCCCCTGGTAGTAGGAGGCCTCCAGAGACTCCATGGTCCTCCCCCCGAGGCTGGATGCCCCTCCAGCGCTGTAGGAGGAGTACTGCAGCGCCTCATACGCCTTCAGGTCCAGTTTGTGCTGCTGCTCAGAGGACGACATTAAGTTATTGATGGAGAATGGGTGGTTGAAGGAGTAGTGGGGGTCTCCTTTCAGGTGCAGCTGGGACTCATGTGCCATGGAGTGGGGGGGTAACGACAGAGAGGACAGGAGTTGGGAGCCAGACACCTTCAGGTCTGATGCCCCACCGACACCTCCCCGCAGGTCCAGACCAGGAGGTGAGGCCGCCTGGCTGGAGGACGGCAGGGAGGAGGAGTCCAGGAGTCCTGGAGGCTTGATGGCATCCCCTGAAGGAGACACTCCTCCCCCCTGCTCCTTCCTGCCGTCAGACTTCGGCGACATCTTCTTCTCGCACTTGAACCTCTTCTGGCGGCGCAGGTAGCAGCCGTTCTCGAACATGTTCCCGGAGTCTGGGTGCAAGGTCCAGTACGAGCCCTTCCCTGGTTTGTCTGGTGAGCGTGACACCTTGACGAAGCAGTCGTTGAATGACAGCGAATGCCGGATGGAGTTCTGCCAGCGCTGCTGGTTCTGCCGGTAGTATGGGAACAGGTCCATGATCCACTGATAGATCTCGCTCAGTGTCAGCATCTTGCTGGGCGCCTGCTGGATTGCCATGGTGATGAGCGAGATGTAGGAGTACGGCGGTTTGGCGTGCGGGTAGCTCCGTCTGAATGCCTTGTTGTCGCGGCTGCGGTTCAGCCCGCCACCGCCGTAAGCCATGCCGGGGCTCATGGTGGGACTCATGCCACCGTATGGGTTCAGACCCATCGAGGCCTGCTGGGCCGACACTGAGCTCATACTGGACGGGCTTAGAGCCCCACCCATTGTGGACACGCTCCCTCCCAGACTGGACATGGCCGCCTGAGCCGAGCTACCCATCCCTCCCACGGGGCCTGGGCTGAGACCAGTCCCACTATACGACATGTTGAAGGAGCCAGATGTGGTCCCACTGCTGGACATGTATCCCGTCATGGATCCAAGACCAGAACCCATCCCACCACCGGCCATTGGAGAGTACATCTGCAGAGAAACATAAACAGTTGTACCAGTACTAGTTACAACAAAACCAAAACCAGATGGAACGGACTAGAACCCATTCGACTGGTGGCCATCGGAGTGTAGATCTGCAGAGAGACCCGAACCAGACCAATTCAGAACCATTTAAACTGGGACCAAAACCAGAACAGAGATGTTTATTCTAGACCAGTATGAGCTGGTCAGACCCAATTAGACTAGAACCAGACAGACCAGTTAATCATTGACAGTTAGAGAGGATTCCAACCAGTTGGACCAGTACCAGTTTTACCTGGCCTGGTGTACTTGTACTGGTTCTGAAGGACTCTAACTGGTAACACTTGGTGGGACCAGAATTTAGACCAGACCAAAGACTGTTGGTCAAGATGATAAACAGTTAAAGCAGAGCCACAAAGACCAGTATCGGAACACTAAGACAAGAATAGACCAACTCTGTAAGAACAAGACCAGTTAGTTTTTTACTGGTTAGACTGGAATCCTGTTGGACCAGTAGGACCAGTTGGATCAAAAGGACCAGCATGACCAGAAGGACAAGTAGGATCTGAAGGACCAGTAGGACCAATATAGAAACAGATGAAGATATTTTGCAGATTATTTATTTGACAGATTTTGTAAATGTTTAATTTTCCTGCAGGTTCTGTTGGACCTGTGACCGCTTCACACTGTGATAAAAAGATCCAGTTGTTTTTTGTGGTTTTTGGTTTCTGGTTCTGACTTGGACCAGCAGCACATGGCTGATGGTAATGTGTCAAACTGATCAAGTCACTGTTCATTGATAAATGATCGATGGAATGATTTCCGTGGTTATGATTTGTGACTGAATCACTGACGATAAATTCAAACCTTCAGATCAACACGATCGTGGTTCAATATTCAGCCTCAGACTGTCAGCAGGTTTCATATTTGATTTGATTCAAGTGGAGCAACACTTGCACTGATTGTATCGATCAATTGATAGATTATCACGTTGAATCCCTGTCGATTGATCCTTAATCAGATCACAGATCATTTCATTTGAGACCAAACCTTTTAATTAGAAAGTGTTGATTTAAGACGGTATGAAGAGATTTCCTCCTTAAATAAGTAAATAACTTATTAACTTTGAAACAAACTAAATATGAACATAAATATTAATATAATATGATATAATTCATTCATGATTTTTCTCACTCTGAAAAAACTTGAATAATCAAAAGACTTTAATCAATGAATTACTCAGTGCCATTAATCAATCCATAATCGATCCTCTTTAATTCTATACCTCATTACATCATCATTAATTGATTAAGAAAAAAAACATATTCAGTTTCAGAGAGTGATCAATAATATTTCAGCTGCTTCAATGTGAATTAATTTTAAAGGACAAAAAAAACAGTTTAAATTTCACGATAATTAATTTAAAAATAATATAAATAAAAGAATAAATATCTGCTGACTCGAAAATTATTGATCAGTTACATTTTATTGAGACCGTTTAATGTTTTCATCCTTTGATCGGATCCATCAAACGCGCCGTCACTTCTTGCATCGATGGATTATAATTTATTGATAGTTTATGATTTATTGAAGTGATATATTCTATATTCACAGTCTTTAATACTTCCGGCTGCACAATAGTTATTTATTTATTAATGTGAGATCGATTAATCTTTAAATTGATCATATCAGTCAGACAGAAAATGTTTCTATCTGAAAATACTTTAATACTTAAAAATATAATTGAATCACATTATTTATCCATTTTATTAAAACACTTCCTGTGAAACTAAACGTGTTTAATTTATTTAACATTAAATCATTTTTTCATCTTTTAACTTTTTGTTTTTTGATCCGCGCGACCTGCTGCTGGATTCATAATTCAGCATTAAAACATTAAAAGTATAATTAAATATATAACTCTATAAATTATTTGTCACTTTGATAACAGAACAATAGATTCATATTTATTAAATCTGGTTGTTTGAGTTCAACCAGCTGCGGAGCCACGAGATGATTTTACATCCACTTTCATTTAAGATCAATAAAATTCAGCCGAGGTTTTGAACAATAACAACAATATTCACAGACACACACACACACACACACTGTGTTTCTATTATGTTATAGAGGTGGTGTGTGTGTGTGTGTGTGTGTGTGTGTGTGTGTGTGTGTGTGTGTGTGTGTGTGTGTGTGAGAGAGAGAGAACAGCGGCGGCATCTGAAATAATCCTATAATCATCATTATTATGAGCTCGTGACTCTGATCATCAGGTAATAATAAGCTGTTGATTATCGATAATGTAATTATCGGATCAATAACAAAAGTGATTAAAACGATCTGATTGTTTCAGTGAACTGATTTTGTCCGTCAGCCGTAAATTTTCGTTCAAGACTCCGTTTGAAAAAACACACAATTTAAAATGAAACCACGTCAGTAAGACACGAACGTGTCTCTCCTTAAAATAACAGTTTAAGGAGAGTTTCAAAAGTCCGAACTGGTTCCGGATCAATCTACACACCGAACGTCACAATATGTTATCAGTGATCGATTTTAAGATGTGATGAGTTCATGTTGTCTGTGTGCAAATGTTTCATCTGTTTATTTCGATTTTCTGTGTTGTTTTTGTGCAGTTCGGTCGAGTCTTCGCGCTGCTGCAGCTCTGCTTTGACCCGAGAACATCGAGCCCAGAACCGACGAGTCAAAACTAAACTGATTCAGTAAAACATATAATTTCTATATAATATAAATCTTCTTCATTTTTCAGCGTTAAAATGAAATGTTTCCTATAAACTCAAATAATCAGTCCTATTGTATTATTATTATTATTATTATTATTATTATTATTATTATTATTATTATTATTATTAATAATAATAATAATAGTACAGATATTGATCCCCAGCTTCTCCTCTCTTCTCGGCAGACACTTATCATTGATGCAACATTAAAAGAAACTGATCTATATGATCAATGAAACAGGAAAAGTTCAAATTTGAATCATTTTAAATAATCTGATCTTTCAATGATCAAAGGTTAGCCTTTCACTTTATTTTGAACTTTTGAGCGGAAGTGATGTTTAAATGGTTAGAATTTAATTTTATCTTCACTTTGTTGTTTTTATAAAGTTTTAAGCTTCACTTAATAAATTCAGAGAGGACAAAATGTTCGAGCCGCTCACATGCTCAACTTTTTACCGAAAACTTCTCCCTCTGATCTGGATCTAAGTGGACCTGGTCCGGACGGGTCTTCCCCGGCTTTCAGACAGTGACCGTGTAAAGCGGCGGTAAAGCGGGCGGACAGTGACCGACCTCCTCGCTGTAGTATCCGCTCCAGTCCGGAGCCTCGTGCCCTTCCATCTTCACCGCGCCCAGCATGACGGGAGCCCGCGGCCGGATCCTGCAGGTCCCGGTCCGGTCCTCCTGCTCCGGTCCCGATCTGCCTCTGTGTGTCCGGGTCCAGGTGAAAGCGTCCCGAGCAGAGCCGAGCCGATCCGGGCCAGGAGGAGCAGAAAGAGGCAGAGTGTTAGTGAGGAGGAGGAGGAGGAGGAGGTGATGATGACCTGCGACTCATGTGATCCTCCTCCTCCTCCTGGTGCTGGTCCAACCCCCTACACACACACACACACACACACACACACACACACACACACACACACACACACACACACACACACACACACACACACACACACACACACACACACACAGTCTCACACACACACACAGTCTCACACACACACACACACACACACACAGTCTCACACACACAGTCTCACACACACACACACACACACACACACACACACAGTCACACACATACACACACACACAAACACACACACACTTCAAACACAGGCCCTTTAAAACTGCAGACTCATCACATTATTAATGAGATAATCAATCAGACTGACATCATGTTCTTTCTGTGACGACTCAGAAACTTTCAGAAACATTCAGAAACTTTCAGAAACATTCAGAAACTGTTTTTACAGGACTAACTCCCGTCCCGGTGACCTCAGGACATTACAGTTTTTTTCAATATCTAAAACACAATTTTGGAAACTAGGCTGGTTTTATCAAAATATTGAACACAATTCACAAACCAAACAGCCTCAAAATACCTCAAATATCTGCAGAATGAAGCACTGAAACCCAAACTACACATAACACCATCAAAATCAAACTGTTGCACCAAGAGGCTCACACACATTTGTCTCACCAGCTACAGTTGCTTAACGAAAAGCACCGTCATCCTCAGGATGCTTTGCCACAATAGTTCAAACTGTAGAGAATTCTTCAGAATGTTCACATGCACAGACACACACACACACACACACACACACACACACGCGCGCTGCTGAAGCAACATATGCACAGTAGATATATTTACATTAGAGACGAGTTACAACACTCGGCACATTCACACACTGACGGCTCAGCAGCAGTCTGCGGTTCAGCGTCTTGCTCAAGGACACTTTGACATGTAGCTGGAGGGAGCCGGGATCTGAACCAGCGACCTTCAAATTACTACACGACCTTCTCTACCTCCTGAGCTACAGTTGCCCTGTTAGGAGTTAATTAGTGGATAAATTAATGAATTAATAATAATAATAATAATAATAATAATAATAATAAATGATGATTTTATCTGAAGGTTTTTAATTTCATCCTTTAAAGTGCTGAAAAGGACGAAATGAGCCGCAGACGGACGAGCAGCTCGCTCAGCGTCTCCTTACTGACCCACAGCAGTGTGAGGAGCAGGATGAGGAGCAGGGTGAGGAGCAGTGTGAGGAGCAGGTGAGGAGCAGGACGAGGAGCAGGTGAGGAGCAGTGTGAGGAGCAGGATGAGGAGCAGGACGAGGAGCAGGTGAGGAGCAGGACGAGGAGCAGGATGAGGAGCAGGTGAGGAGCAGGATGAGGAGCAGGACGAGGAGCAGGTGAGGAGCAGGACGAGGAGCAGGATGAGGAGCAGGTGAGGAGCAGGATGAGGAGCAGGATGAGGAGCAGGTGAGGAGCAGGACGAGGAGCAGGTGAGGAGCAGGACGAGGAGCAGGACGAGGAGCAGGACGAGGAGCAGGTGAGGAGCAGGTGAGGAGCAGGACGAGGAGCAGGACGAGGAGCAGGTGAGGAGCAGGATGAGGAGAAGGTGAGGAGCAGGACGAGGAGCAGGATGAGGAGCAGGTGAGGAGCAGGACGAGGAGCAGGTGAGGAGCAGGACGAGGAGCAGGTGAGGAGCAGTGTGAGGAGCAGGTGAGGAGCAGGACGAGGAGCAGGATGAGGAGCAGGTGAGGAGCAGTGTGAGGAGCAGGTGAGGAGCAGGTGAGGAGCAGGACGAGGAGCAGGTGAGGAGCAGTGTGAGGAGCAGGATGAGGAGCAGGATGAGGAGCAGGTGAGGAGCAGGATGAGGAGCAGGATGAGGAGCAGGACGAGGAGCAGGTGAGGAGCAGGATGAGGAGCAGGACGAGGAGCAGGATGAGGAGCAGGAAGTGAACCTGAACATTTACTTCCTGACGTCCGTCTTCAGACTGAAGGATCATGAAAAACAATCAGTGGGTTCAAAGTAGATTTAATGAGTTAACGAAGTGCTCAAACATGTGAAAGACACGTGACAGCAGTGGTTCTCAAAGTGCGGTCCGCGGACCCACAGGGTCCCTGAGGAGGATCCAGGCGGTCCACAGCAGCACCAACCTCATGTGTTATTTATTTTTTCTATAAATTTTTTAGCGTAACGAGAGAATGTGTTCCTGTTTGAGCAGGTAATCCTCCAGAAACACAGTAATCTATTACATCACACTGTGCTGATACTCACCAGGCCTGCTGGATCAATAACACGAGTCGACCTGAATGATCGAAAACACTTTAGTTCCACTGAGATTCTGTTAATGAATGAATCCATTTTAATAGTCATCATTCATTCATACATTTATAATGAGCTCACAAACATCAAAGCTCAGTTAGCTGTTTCCTGAGCTTTCAGCCGCTCCACATGGTTTTCATCATGAAGCTCCTTCCATCATTTCAATTCAAACCAGCAGATTTGTATTTCACCCATCAAAGATAATCATATATTTTTATAACATATTTATTATAGTTAACGTGTCCGCTAATCAGCAGCTCATTAATGGCCGGATGAATGTGATTTTATGATATTTGTTAAAGCGGTTAATCAGTTTATCTTCACACAGACCAATAACAATAATGTGAATCATCAAACATGAAGAGAAGAATCAGGATTAATGTTTTTTTATTAAAATATTAATTAAAGTATGTATGCAGTCTGAAGTTTAGTGACCCGGTGTGACTGATCCCGGGTCAGATTCTGCTCCGCTCTACTGGTTCCAGTCTTAAGGTTTAATGAGCCGAATGACGGATCGCTGCTCGCCATCATCACGCCGGATTAACTGGATCCTCTACGGGATTAAAGGACACTTACACCCAAACACAGACAGCAGGACTGAAGACAGCCAGTAGAATCACTTCATTTATTTATTACAGATGTTATAAATAAGACTCACATATTTAATGTTTGTGGGGGTTTTAATCTAACTTTATTCATATCGGCCTCATTAACAGACTGACAGAAGAGTTCTGCTCTGTGAACACACCTGAGAACCTGAGACCGTTTTGGAAGAAGACAGATGAAAACGTCCTCAGCTTTAAGAGCATTTTAAATAAAGTCATTAAAAAAATGTAAACAAACCAAAAAAAAGGTCGATTTCAGGTCAGTCCTCAAAAAGCCGACAGGAAACCCGGTTGAAAAGGTTTAAAGATGTTTTGGATCCAGACCTGACCTGAAACCAGTCAGGTGTGGACACACGTCCCTCACCTCAGAGCTCTGGATCTCTCAGACCAGTGATAAGCGTCCGAGAGGAGAGTTTTGGAACAGCTGGACCTGGACTGAGAGTAAGAGAAGAACTTCAGTGCAGATGTGGATCAGTGAGACTCTAACTTCAAACATCATAGCAGAGTCCAGAATCCACTTTTCACAGACTGGCAGTCTTGTTCAGTTGAACCTTTGAGCGTCAGAGTGGAGAACTGGTCCTTCTGGACCTGAGTCTGCCCTTGGACACTAAGTTCTGGAGGACTCACCTGGAGACAGAAAGTCGCTGTGAGTCTGAATCAACCTGATCCGCTGTGATTTATGTTTTTGTTTGTGTTTCAGGTCCATGAGACTGAGAGAGGAAGTAATCAGAGTTCTGTGCTGACGTCGGCTTCCTGTTTGTGGTCCAGGACTCGCAGATTCAGAGTTTCTGTGTGACTCAGACTGTAAATCCTGCAGCTGTCACACTAAAAGCTCTGCACTAATAATTATCCTGTTCGAGTCAGTCGGACTCACCTGTCACCTGCCCATGAACCCCACACACACACAGACTGACTGACTCCAGCAGGACTCACGCTGACAGGCAGGTACAGCCTGTTGCAAGACAGGCGGACCTGGAGGCGGACCTGGAATCTGGTGCACATCGTCATGAGGCCGGGTTCTCCAGACTGTCCGGGTCCAGTCCAGCCACAGAGCTAGCTTCTCCAGACCTGTGTGTGTGTGTGTGTGTGTGTTCCAGCCTGTTGTTAAAGTCATGATTTGTTTCTTCACTGAACTCTTGAACTCTGTTTTATCACACATCCACACACACACGCAGGAACACACACAGCTTCCTGTGCTGTCATCAGTCCTCAGGTGAGTTTACCTGAAGGTCAAATGCTGTTAAAGTGTCTCACCTGAACATGTGACCTCTGACCCCAGCACCCTGCAGTCAGTGACCACAGTCTGTCTGTCACCTCACCTGTCAATGATTCAGTCCTCAGGTGAACGCTGCTCCCTGCTGGTGTCACCTTGTAATTACAGTGAGTGATCGTCACATTGTAAATGTCATGTCATGTCATTGTCCCTTTCCATGGGGTTGCAGGGTGTTGCTGCTGGAGCCAATCCCAGCCTCGTCTCAGGGCGAGGGCAGGGTGCTCCCTGGATAGGTCGTCGCCAGCTCATCGCAGGGCCCTCACTGATGAGCACTGATGAGCAGTGCTGGGTTCAGTGTCTCGCTCAAGGACACTTCAGCCCTGCCCGGAGCTGGGATTTGAACCAGTGACTAGTCGACCTGCTCTACCCGCTGAGCTACAGCCCGACATTGTAAATGTTTTATTGTAAATGCTGTTGTAGTAAACTACATCCTGTAAAACGGGTTTAACCTTTTAAAGCCCCAAGCCAGTTTTCTAGGGTTAAGGTGATTCATGAAGTTTGATGTTTAGTTATTCATCTGAGCAGTGTTTGTGCCGTGTTTGGGTCACATAAACATGTTTTTTACACACTGTAGCCCAGCTTCTGCTGTTTAATTTGATATGAAATATGACTATATTCTTTCATAATTAGTGCAGTAGTGGCTCTGTGGTTGTTCTGCATGTCTTAAGGGTTAAAAACCCCAAGGTCCCCCAGTAGGGGGCCCCCCCAGTTTTACTGTCAGTATTTTCTGATTTATTGATTGATGAAAAGACACTTTGACTCCAACATGTCATTGACATGAAGCGAGAAGTTTCACTGAAAATGACACGTTAATGTTCAGATGATCATCATTTACATGTCTAAATATAAAATATCAGAAAACCATTCTGAGCTCAAATAAGATCCATCAATCAGCCAATCACAGCTCAGATCTGTCATCAGGAGAGGATCTGATTGGACATGAGACACTGTGCGAGTCAGATGACGTCATTGTTCAGGAACAAAGTTCACATGAAATCAAACAAAGGAACGAGTTTAATAGTGAAGAAGAGTCCAAATCCAGAAGAGATTAGTTATTGATCTCTGCTCTGATCAGTTCATGAACTCTTCATGTATTCTGTTCTCAGGAAAAACAAGCTTCCCACCACAGGACTACATTACCCACAGTCCACCTGTCAGCTCAGAGGCGGCTGAGTCCTGAGTTTCTTATGCCACCACTGGATGGAGCCAGAACCACAGAACCCCCTAGGCCTCATGTGGCCCTTTGAGAGAACTATTCTGGCCCTTTTAGACTAATTGGACACTGGACAAGCAACAAGTTGGACAAGCACAAAAATATGGAAGCGCTGAAGTTTTCATAGTTTCCTGGAGATGACGAGGAGACAAACTCTGTTTCTATAACAACAACATGAGAGACAGTTTAGAGCTTCAGGACAAAAAATGTATCATTGAATTAAAATGTTTGACCCCAGGAATCAAACTGACAACCTGCTGAACTACAGAGGATACCGAGCTTCACCGTGACACAATAAACAAAGTAAATAAATAGTTCTTTGTTTTAACACAGTTAAAGATATTCCGGTGTAAATTTAATCCATGGTCTAACACACCTTGACAGCGAGTATGACCCCCCCCCGAGAGATAAAGTTTGCAGACCGCTAGCTTACGTAGTTTCAGCATCCTCAGAAACGCATCTTGTCTTTTCTGACAGTCGGCAATGATATCAAATGTTTGATGTCTTGAAATATGTGCTGGGACCCTGTTTGTAATGTTGCTGAAGTTTGGTGCTGTTCTGAGCATTATTTGTGGCTTTTTGATGGTGATTTATACTTGGACCCATTTACTGCAGTGTATTGTTGTTGTGCGGTTGTTTCTGAGGATGCTAAAACTACGTAAGCTAGCGGTCCGCAAACTTTATCCCTCGAGGGGGGGTCGTACTCGGTGTCAAGGTGTGTTAGACCATGGATCAAACTTACACCGGAATATCCCTTTAAAGTCCAAACTCTTCAGGTCGGACATCAGGAATATACAAATTTGACCCTTGGCCTGTTGTAGTCCCACCACTTTTATTTTTAAGGTGAGTGGTCCACAGGAAGCTGCCAGAGTCATAACTTTAAACATGTCAAAGTTTCATGAACCAGAACAAAGATACATACGAGACAAACTACAAGGTAAAGTACTGGGACTCTTCTGGTGCTGACTCCGCCTCCACTGACACTACAGAATGAGACTGGTGCTGTTTCAACCAGAACTTTCAACTTGACTGTAAAAAACATTGTAAATGACAAGAACAAACAAGAAGCTGCTTCTGAGTCATAACAAACACACAAAGTAATCTGATTACACTGGAACAATCACATAATCATCATGGTCCCACCTGAGCTGTCTGTGACATCATCAGCGAGTTCACCTTCACACAGCTGACAGGAGGTCAGTTAATGAGATGGAGCACAAATCCTCCCATCTGATCACACTAAAGCTTGTCTCATAAACATTATTGATCCATCAGCCCTGCAGATTATAGATCATCATCGTCATCATCATCATCTGGTTCACTGATTATGACATTTCATCATCAAGAGTTTGTCACAACCATCAGAGCTGAAGATGATGAACTAGGACAGAAAATAAAAATAAGAACTACAAACTACCACTCCCAGGATGCATTTCACTAAGAAACAGCCAATCGGAGCTCCTGTAGAGACCTGATCAGTTGGCTGAATCTGGATCAGTTTTATGTTCTGTTAAAGAAATCTTTGTTTCTTTAAACTTTTCTTTATGAAATCATTGATGTAGAAATGAAAGCAGAGTTCTGTTCAACTGGACCAGTACAAATACACACAGATGCATTCTGGGAAAAAAACAGGAAAAAATGAATGTGGCAGAGAGATATTTTTCTTTAAAAAGAGTCTGATTGCTTGTTTCACAGCTGACATCACCACCTGATTACTGTAAACATCAACAGCTGACTGACCTCTACATTCAGAGGTCATCCATACTGACACAAAGCAGCAGCCCTGTTGTTACAGTCACACCTGTATGAGTCAGAGCAGGGGGTGGAGCTTCAGCGCAGACACCTGAAGGAGAACATTATAGGGACGCTCCACCAGTTCAGGAGCTCATCGGCATACGTGAATAAAAGGCGCATTCAAGTTGAACTCCTGCTGACCGCCTGCAGCAGCGAGATCTGCTGGCGACTGCAGGGCGGGGCTACAAACGCTGCTATGAAGTCGGACACTCTCTACGTGACGGGAACAGAAAGGGCCAATAAGAGTGGATCGTACAGAAACACTTCAGTTGAACCTGTTGTCTGCATGCAAAACACAGATGACAGAACTGAGCAATTTATTGATGACATCATCATCACATATTATCTATTTAGTTTTACTTTTTTAATATACTTACTTTGCACTAATGCCTTGTACTTTTTACTTGTTCTTCTTACTCTATTTGTGTTGTGTGAATAACTGGATGCTGCTAAAATGTCGTTGTACACTGTGCAATGACAATAAAATGATTCTGATTCTGATCTTCAGGGTTGTTGTTACATGAAGGATTTTATAGGTTTCTTCATGTTGACTGTCCCGCAGCTGCAGCCACACGGCTGCTACTTATCTGACAGTATGTGATGTTTGAGTAGAAAAGAGGTGCTTATGGATTTGGAAATTCATGGAAACACATGTCATACACGTCAATGTAGATAAAAGCCAACTAGGTCAAAGTCCTGACGTCATGAAGGTCTAGACTCACGCAGCACCTGGAGAGCAACTGCTCACCTGCTCTGCAGCCACTTTGCTCTCGTGATAACTTAAAGTCATGTGACATCAGACGTGGAGCCAGTAAAGGCTTTATGCTACTGTAATCACATCTGCAGCACCCAACATCTGGAAACACACTTTACTGCTTAGAACTGGTGGAGTGACCCTTTAATCTGCAGTTAGACTGAAATCTGCCCTCTGACGTTTCCTGCTGTGGTGCAGCTACAAGCAAAAACCTGGAAAAACCAGCATAGACCAGCACCAAAACCAGGTCCAAGACCAGGTCTGGTCTATGCTGGGTTTTCCAGCAGGGGAGGCAACGGGAAGTAGTTTATGTTGTAAACATAAACTGCAGAAGCCTGAATGCTTCACTGGTGTGACTTCATCAGTGTGACATCAGAACATGTCTGAGTCGTCATGATGTCATCATGTCCCTGTAAAAGTCACAGACGTTCATGTTTTGTGTCTGACTGGATGTTGGATCAACCAATCAGCTTACAGCCGTCAGTTACACATAACCAGTAGAACCAAGACTTAAAACACAGCCTGGTCCTTTAAATCCTGGCAGTCCATCAGGGTCCAGACTACATCCTAGAGCAGGTGTTGGGGGGCGGACAGGTCCTGGTCCTGTACTCTGAGTCTTCCCGGTCCTGGTCCTGGTCCAGGCTGAGTCTGCGGCTCTTCAGGGCTGTGCTGTTGTAGTCCAGGTAGTCCAGGGGCTCCTCGGGGACCTCCATCCAGCGCAGACACAATATCCTCTGGAAGGAGCGGCGGAAGTTGTCGGACAGGAAGCCATAGAGCAGCGGGTTGGCGCAGCTGTTGGCGTAACCAAGGACAACGGCGAGCTGGCTCAGGATTGGGTCATGGCGCTGCAGGAAGACGCCCACCAGCTGCACCACGTGGAAGGGCATCCAACACACCACGAACACCGACACCACCACCGTCACCATCACCGTGATCTTCCTCTCAGACTTCCGGCGTTGTTGCCAGCCAGCCCGCAGCGCCACCGCGCGCAGCTGGCTCAGGATCAGCGCGTAGCACAGCAGGATGGCCAGAACTGGAAACAGGAAGCCCATCAGGAAGGCATAGACCGCGAACGCTGCCATCCAGCGCCTCTCCGGCTCCGGCATCTGCATGTTGCAGGCCACCGAGCCATCTGAGTTCGGGGCGGTGGAGGAGAAGAGGATGATGGGAAGGATGACCACGAGCGAGAACAGCCACACGCATACGTTCACCAGCTTGGCCACGGTGGGCCGCCGGTACCGGGACGCGCGCAGCGGGTGCACGACCGCCATGTACCGGTCCACGCTGAGCACCGTGAGGCAGTAGATGCTCGTGAACATGTTGATGGCGTCCACGCTGAGCACGAGGCGGCACAGCGCCGCGCCGAACGGCCACCGGCGCAGCAGCGCGGCCGTCACCACGAACGGCACGCTGAGCATCAGCAGCTCGTCCGCCACCGCCAGGTTCAGCAGGTACAGGTTCGTGGCCGTCTTCATCTTGGCGTACCGGAAGATGACGTAGATCACCATGGAGTTCCCGCTCAGACCCACCACGCACACCAGCGAGTAGATGGACGAGATGAGAGCCGCTGAGGACGCGACAGAGCTGGACACCGAACCGGAACCACCGGAGCCCAGAGCACCGGAGCCGTTCAGCAGGGAGACGCTCCCGCCGTCCTCCAGAGAGTCCAGAGGAGACGAAGAAGAGGAGGAGGTGTTGAGCTGCATGACACACAGACGATGAAGACTGTTGCAGATACACAGCATCACATCTTCATCCTCATCATCTTCATCTGCATCAGCTGCTTCAACTGAACGATCCGGTTCGACAGAGGGAGGGAGAGAGAGACAGAGGGAGGGAGAGAGAGAGAGAGAGGGAGGGAGAGAGAGAGAGAGACAGAGGGAGGGAGAGAGAGAGAGAGGGAGGGAGAGAGAGAGAGAGAGGGAGAGAGAGAGAGACAGAGGGAGGGAGAGAGAGAGAGAGAGAGAGGGAGGGAGAGAGAGACAGAGGGAGGGAGAGAGAGAGAGAGCGAGGGAGGGAGAGAGAGAGGGAGGGAGAGAGAGAGAGAGAGAGACAGAGAGGGAGACAGAGAGAGAGAGAGAGAGGGAGGGAGAGAGAGAGACAGAGAGACAGAGGGAGGGAGAGAGAGAGAGAGACAGAGAGAGAGAGACAGAGAGAGAGAGAGAGAGAGAGACAGAGACAGAGAGAGAGAGACAGAGAGAGAGAGACAGAGAGAGACAGAGAGAGAGACAGAGAGAGAGAGAGAGAGAGAGAGAGCGACAGATAGAAGGGGGGGGGGGAGACAGAGAGAGCAACAGCACCGGGCACCAACACCGCCCTCACACCATGCAGCCCAACCAAATTATAGCAAAAGAAAAAGACAATTACATCAACTGTTGGACATCAACAACCAAAACCCAAAGCAAACTCCAATGTTATTAGTCCCTAAACAGACAAATACTCCATGGCAGATTATCTGAGCTCTGTAACTGACCTGAGACTGAGGAAAACATTGACTCTGTACAGACTCAGCGACCACAGCCGGGCCTTAGAGAGCAGCAGACACAGACAGACCCGGCTGCCCAGAGAGGACCGGCTGGGTCGGTTCTGTCCACACAGACAGGTGGAGACAGAGCAGAACTTCCTGCTGCACTGTGACACAAACACAAACCTCAGAACCCACATATACACTAAAATCACATGTACAACCCCAGAATGTTTTGCTCTGTAATCCTGTCTGCTTTGGCAATATTGTGAACCACAGTCATGCCAATAAAGTTTGTTGAAATTGAAACTAAAATTGAAATTGAGAGAGAGACAGAGAGAGAGCTCTCAGTTATCAATAATCATTATATTGATTCAGTTCTGATCAGTCATTAATCATTAGTAGAAATTATAATAAAACAAAAACAATGTTTAAATAAAGTTGGACTTTGATGTGTCCACATACTTTTGGCCTCTTCAGGTTTTCAAAACAAAATGTGTAAACCTTTATTTAAACCAACATGAAACATAACTGTTGCGTGTTCTCATGTTAATAAAGTTTATAGGTTAAACTTAGGGATGTTACGTATGAAAATTTCACACTGCAGTAATTGTGACCAAAATGATCATGGTTATCAGTATACTGTGGTATTTTTAAAATGTCTTCAAAATGTAAAAAAAAAAAAAAAAAAACAACTGATAAATTGAAATAATTTCACCAAGATTTATATTTAAATAGATTTATTATATATCAAAATAGTCCAAATCCAAAACCTTAACAAAACAAAAAGAATGTATCAGAACTGTGTAAAACAGGTCACTGGCTTTTTGTGATGAGGCAGCTTGATTTTGAATCGTGTCCTTTCATGTCTGCGTCACAGAGGTAGAGTGAGATGTAGTGGCAGCAGCACTCGACTGGCCAGCAGAGCCTCTCTGTGAAGAAAATGAACAGAACATGTCATTATTCATTATTACTGTCACTGTTACTTAATACTAAGTGTGCAACCAACAGATCACAAAACTCACAAGATCAAATCACTTTTGTTAGAAACAGATCGAATAATTTTTTAGATCAAAATAAAAATAATTATTGTTAAATTAATTATGAATTATACTCTATTTTGGCTCTTATCCCTATCTAGACACTTGTTATAGTCACCATTTTATATTATTCTTTATGCATAATCCGCAAGTATTATATATTTCTGATATTACTAATATATATTGTCTGTCTGTCTGCCTGCTCGTCTGTTGTCAGTGGACTCGGTCCGTCTGATTGGTCAGATGGCTGCTGAGCCACAGGTAGATGCTGCTCAGGTGAACGGAGCTGAGATGAAAGTCAGTTTGTGTTCACTAACTCAGTCCACCCAGTACGTGTTTGTCTCAGATCCTCCTCACTGCAGCTCTGCATCAATATCTGGGGAATTATTAGTTCGACTTTAAAAAGTGAAATCTACAGTTAATAAGCGGTTCAGATAACGAGCCAGATCACAGATCAGCTTTGTTCAGTTATACCACCATCTGGTCAGTTTACATTAGTGACACCAGCAGATCACACAGATAAAACTGGACATACACAGACAATGATGCACCTGAGTTTAAGGTGAGCTTACCTTGCATTCACTCAACAGTTGAGGGTGATGGTCGTGTAAACTGGATATGTAGCTGCTCCTCACAATAACTTTCTTCTTGCAGCTCCTGCAGATAGAGCTGCCATCCTCTCCCAGCTGTCCCTGAGTGTTCTTATAATAACCAGAATACACCCAGACTTCAGATTTGGTTTCTTTGAAGGTGAAAAAATGCTGTGAGTGCCGCTACTGTCACGTCCTCCCTCCGCCATGTCTTCTTCACTACATGACAAGCGTGTGTTGCACGCTGCACATACGCCGCGAGTTTTCCATACCTAAGTTATCACCACGGCGGTTACCATGGTAATTAAAACTTAAACCTTCACCTTCGGGAATTTTACCGCGGTTAACCGTAACACCGGTAACGTTACATCCCTTGTTAAACTTTATTAGTAAGTTGTCTCTGAATGAAAACACAAGTTTGTTCTTGAGTTAAATTATTTGTATTTATTAAAACAATGATTCAAAACAAGTAACACAAGTCCGAGTCAGGTCTGTACAAACCAATCAGAACACACACTGAGAGGCTCAGACAGGAGCGTCCTCACACTGTCCACATGGTGGCGCTCTAACACGACTGCTATATGACATACCGTAGCTGAGTGAGAACCTGAACCTCACACACACACACTGATCATGTTCATTAGACACTGATGATGTCATCAATCATTTCTAAAATCAATAAAAACTTTTAATCAGAAAATCTGATTTCTAGACTCAACAAAAAATAAACTGTTTCACTTCCTGTTAAGTTTCAGTTGCCATGTTTTCATTTGACAACAGGATGACTGACCACCACATTTGCCCTCAACCAATCACAGCTTTGCTCCCTCATCTCGCTGCCTTCTCATTGGCTGTTTCAAAGGAGTCCTTTCCACCCTTGCTCTTCATCGCCATCTTCTCTGCCCTCCTCATGGCACGTTTCTTCGACCGCCTCATCAGGCAGCACTTTACTGTCACCGCGACAACCACCACCAGCACCAGCACCACCGCTGCCACGGCAACAAGGACCCACAACAGCAGGCTGTTGTCTGTCGGACTCACGCACTCTGGCGAGTCTGCGTTGTGGTGTTTCCCGTCCTTGTCGGTGCAGACGCACCTGAAGGAGCCCTCTATGTTCACACAGGTGTGCCTGCAGGGGCCACACGGCTGGCAGACAGTGGTGAGGTTGGCAGGCGAGTCGTCTGGCAGACGCCACACGGCGGGTCGGCCCGAACAGTGGAGATCCACTGGGGCCGAGGACCAGCACTCCACCTTGATCCTACTGCTGTTGTCCGAGTCCAGAGCCAGGTAGCGTGCTCCATCGACCCTGGGCAGGGGGGTTTTCTCACAAGAGTCGGACTCCAGCTCTGGGTCAGAACCAGGATCAGGTTCAGGTTCCTGCAGCTCAGGTCCAGTTGGTTCTGGTCTCTGTGTAGCAGTTTTTGGGTGAGGTTTATGTGGTTCCACTGAAACAGTGTCTGGTTCTGGTGTTTTTAGAGCTGATGGAGCAGTTTCTGGTTCAGTTTCTGGTTCAGGTGTAGCTGGGTCATGTTTTGGTTCTGGTTCTGGTTCTGGTGCAGCAGATTTCAGTGTCACTCCTGTCAGTCTATCAGTCAGCTTACAGATGAACTGGTTCTGGTTCTTACAGCTGACAGGGATCAGACCCCACTTGGTGTTTGTCAACCCGCCATACTCCACCCTCAGGGCGGCACAGCGCATGTTGGTGCAGGTCGGTTTGGGCTCCTCGGTCCAACGGCTCACCTGCGTCTCCTCGCTGCCGTCCTCAGTCCACTTGAAGCCTCTCAGCGGCAGCGTGGGAACCACACACTCTTTCTTGACCTTCCTCAGTCCGACCCAGAAGGTGGACTGATTCTCATTGTGAGATGACCCGGACACGACCTGGAGGATCTCGGCGGCCTCCTGCTCGGTGGTGATGGTGGTGAGGACGCCGGGGAAGCAGACCTCCATGGCGCGGTCGAAGCTGACCTTGGTGTGATGGAGGGTGTAGCGTGGTGGAGAAGCCGGCTCAGACGAGGTGTTTGTGAACAGGATGAGAACCGTCCAGATCCAGCAGAACCAGGACGCCATCTTTTCTGACTCCGCTCCTGAGGATGATGTCACCCTGTGAACACAAATAAAGTTTGTTTCAATTTGACCATGAAAACTTTTAGACGGCAGAAAAGGTTCAGAGAGTCGTTCTGCTCGGTTCAGTTCAAAGTGTTGGTCACATCACAGTTCACGAGACAGAAATGATCAGGAAAACAGCAGAATGTATACCAGCAGCTAACAGAAACACAACGAGACACTTGGTCAAATATGAAGTGTTCAGTTAAAGGAGCATTCTGTAGTTGTATAATGAGAAGACAAACAAACTGACCTCAATGGAGGTTTGCTTTGTTTATATGTGGCGGACCCTGCCACCTTTTAATCTTCACGGTGTTCTGGGACCTTATTTTCCTCTGAGAACATCTTGTTTATTCACTGATGGACACAGTTTGTATTCATTTATGTTGTAAATTAAAAAATCCTTCGTTAAAATTACAGAGAGCTCCTTTAATGGGGTGAAGAACATCAGATGTTGCAGGAGCCAAAATGAGCTTCATGATGATTCTTATATTTTCCTTCTTCTTAGTCTGTGAGTGAGAGCAAATGTGTGTGTGTGTGTGTGTGTGTGTCGGTGTGTGCATGTGTGTTTATATATGAGAATGAGTGAGTTAGTCTCCTGAAGGTGGAGCCCAATGGGAAGGTCTTAAGAACCCATCTGGGTGTGGCTGAGAGGGCACACAGTGACCATGACCCTGCGTGATACCATGTGGCCTATGGACTGTTATGTTGACAGCCTTCCTCACTTTTTTGTTTTATCTACAACAAGTTTTCATTTTTATCTCCAGAAAAGAGAAGGTGTGAAATTACTGCTGGTGAGTCAGAAGGAAGTGTAGATCTAGTGTTAGGCATGCTGTGAGGAAGGCTATCTGTTATATTTAATCTCGTCTGGACACTTTTTGGGTAAAATGTTGTGAAACTGAGCATTAACAGGCAGTTTCAGCCAAGTCAGCTGTAACCAATAATCTTGATTGTAGGGCGGAGCCAAGTCAGGTATGATTTTTTTTTTTTTTCCAATCTTTTTTTATTATATTTACATAAATGACAGACAGTAGGATCATTTCACTCGGATCCAATTTAAGGTACATACAATATGAAAACAAAAACATACAAAAAAAACACAAAACACAAAACAAACAGTAAACAATTAAGAAATATAGAACAAAGCCTGCGCCGTTCAGGTTACCTCACTGATTATGTTTCCCTCTGTATGTCAACCATTTACCCCAGTCTCTCAAAAATAAATGTTCCTTCAATCTCAACTTATATGTTAAGCGTTCCATCTCAAATATACCGTCAATTATTAACATCCATTGTTTGTCATTTGGAGTGTCAGTCCTCAGCCAGTTCTTAGTAATGGCCTTTTTCCCTGCTGCCAGAAGAATCTTGACCAGATACTGATCTTCCTTATGCACGAGTCCTTCCAAGTGTCCAAGATATAAAACAAGACAAGAATTGGGGATCTTATATCCCAGAACCTCACAGAGAACAGAATAAACATTCCTCCAAAAGGGCTGTATATTTGTACATTTCCAGAAAACATGCGTATGATCAGAGTTTACATGGTTACATAGTCTCCAACATGGCTGTTGAACCTTCATCTGTTTACTCTTAATATTAGGTGTTATAAAATAGCGAATCAGGTTCTTCCAGTTAAATTCTCTCCAAATCAATGATTGTGATGTAGTCTGGTGTGTTTTCACCATTTCGTACCACATCCCCTCCGGGATTCCTTCGCCCAACTCCCTTTCCCATTTGGATTTCAAATATAATGTTGAGTCCCTTTTGGAAGTCATCAAACAATGGTACAAAACTGACACTGGTTTCTGAATATTCTTGTTATAAGCTTGTGCAATTAATTTGACAATTGGGTGGGTTTCATCCTCATTGGTTTTAATTTGTTTAATAAAGTAATCTCTCACTTGTAGATACCTAAATAGGTCTTGGTTGGTTAGATCATGTTTGTTTTTTAGTTGCTGAAAGCTCTTCATTTCACCCTTTTCAGTGGCAGTGCATACTGCTGTAATCCCCTTCCCCGTCCAATGTTTAAAGCTACTATCATATTTACCTGGTATAAATCTGTCATCAAAAGCGATCCATTTTAGTAGCCCGATTTCTTTTCCTATTTTTAACCTTTTAACTGTGGAATACCATACATCTAGCGTAAATAATACCACGGGGTTAGTGTCATTTTCATTTTGTTCATACGTGGATATCTCCGTCTCTCCAATATACGTCTGGAGTGGACTCTTTGGTGTCGTAACTTCAATGTCCTTCCACCTGGCTACGTAGCCCTCATTGCACCAGAAGATTAGATGGCGCAGTTGTGCTGCATGGAAATACTCCCTCAGATTCGGAAGTGCCAGCCCTCCTTTATCTTTGGAAATTTGTAATGTTGTGTATCGCACCCTGGGCCGTTTACCCTCCCATAAAAACCTAGATATACATTTATCCCATTTAGAAAATTGGTGTTTTGGTACATTCACGGGTAAAGATTGAAACACATATAACAAACGTGGCAAAATATTCATTTTTATCACATTAACTCTATCATTTAGTCCCAGTGGATAGGTGCTCCATCTCTCAATATCTTCCCTTATATTTCTGTTTATATCGTCATAGTTATATTTATATAACTGATTAAGGTCTTTAGTTATATTTATGCCTAAATATTTAATTGATTTTGCATCCCAATCAATTTTCCATTCCCGTAATTCCTGATTGGGCGGGGAGTTAAACATCAGAACTTGAGTTTTGAGTATATTTACTTTATAACCAGAGTATAGACTAAATTTTTCAAGGATCTGGGTGAGCTTTGTAAATGAATATAATGGTTCTTTTAAATAAATCATGATATCATCAGCAAATAGGCTTATTACATGCTTTTGTTTATTAATTTCTATTCCTTGTATTGAAATGTCTTGTCTAATCATTTGAGCTAAAGGCTCTATGTAAAGAGCAAATAGCGTGGGACTTAGGCAGCAGCCCTGTCTGGTTCCTCTCCCCAAAGCAAATCTTTCTGACAAAGAGCCATTGACCTTGACCCTAGCCGTGGGCTTATTGTAGATTGACTTGATACACTGAATAGAATTGGTACTAAATCCGAACTTTTCCAGCGTAAGATATAAAAATTCCCAATCGACTCGATCAAATGCTTTTTCAGCGTCTAAGCTGATCAAAGCTGCTGGTATATTGTCTTTATGTATTTTATGTATAATATGCAATGTCCTTCTAATATTATCCTGTGTTTGTCTGTTTCTAACAAACCCACTCTGATCTTCATCTATCAAATCCGGCATAAATGTTTGAATTCTCTTTGATATAATTGAGGTATATATTTTGTAGTCAACGTTTAATACTGATATGGGTCTATAATTTTGGCAGAATTCCCTATCTTTTAGCGGTTTGGGGATGACTGAAATAATAGCCTCTGACCATGAGGGGGGGGCAGTCCCTTTAGTCATGATCCAATTAAATGTAGTACGGAGCAATGGTATTAATTCCTGACCGAACTTTTTATACCACACACATGGAAATCCATCACTACCCGGAGCCTTATTCGTTTTCAATTTACCTATTGCTTTACAGATTTCATCTTCAGTTATTTCTGCTGTTATTTGATCATTTTGCGTTGTGCCTATGGAGGGTAGGTCTAGGGAGTCAAGAAAAGACTTGACATCATTCTGATCTGAAACTGTAGATTGGGTATAGAGTTTCCTATAGTATTCCATAAAAATATTTTCAATATCTTTAGGGTCATATTTGGGTAGATCTGTTTTGGGGTCGTGTATTTTATTAATTGTAGTTTCTGCCTGTTGTTTTCGTAGTCGTCTTGCCAACAACTTCATTGATTTAGGGCCTGATTCATAGTAACTTTGTTTGAGATATCTCATTTTTGTTTCCACTTCATGTTGGAGCAAGTTATTAATCTTGTTCCTTACTTCATTTATTTGTTGTTGGATTTTCTGATCAACTTTTCCTCTCCCCTTATGTGTCTGTTCCAAACTTCTCAGCTCTGCAACATGAGTCTTGTACTGTTTTAATCTCTCTCTTTTGAGGTGGCTCGTTATTGCTATCAACCTGCCCCTTATAACTGCTTTGAGGGCATCCCATAATATGGCTGGGTCCGTTTCCCCATTATCATTTTCTTCCATATATGCTCGTATATCCGTCCTAATTTGCTCAACAACTGTCTTATTATTTAAGATACCCTCATTTAACCTCCATATTGTGTCCCTCCGTCTACAGTCCAGGTGGATCTTCAGGTAAATTGCATTGTGATCCGACACGTCTGCCACTCCCATCCTACAGTCCTGAATTTTATCCCTATGTTCTTTCTGTGCAAAGAAGTAATCAATCCTGGAATAGATGGAATGTGTTTTTGAATAATGGCTAAAGTCCCTCTGCAATGGGTGTAGGTCCCTCCACACATCAAAAAAGCCCATTTCTTCCCATGAAGTCTTGACCAAATTTATAATTGATAATTTATTTCTATTGAGGCTTGTTGTATCCAATTCAGGATCCATCAACACATTAAGGTCACCCCCACAAATACATATGCCCTCAGCTTCCACCGTTATAATATCAAGTAAATTCTTAAAAAATGTCTTATTACTCTCAGGTGGGGCATATATGTTTACCAATGTTATCATTGTTTGACCAATTTTTCCTTTTACTATAATATATGTTCCCTCCCTATCCGCGATTTCTTTTTGACACTCAAATTTTATTACATTAGACATCAAAATTGCTACTCCTCTTTTCCGAGCATTGACATGTGAGCTATAGAAGGTATTTTTGAAACCAAATCTCTTCAGTTTCTCATGTTCCACTTTCGATAAATGGGTTTCTTGTAGAAAATTAATATGTGTCCTTTCCTTTTTAAGTTTAGCCATTACTTTAGCTCTTTTGACAGGGTTCCCCAAACCGTTGACATTCAAGGAAAGGAATTTAAGCTCTTGTTTGGTACCCATAGACCACTATAGTTAAGTTAACTTTATGATGGATCCTGCGCAGGCCTGAACATATGAGGACAAGAGAACGTTCCTCCACAACAAAGAACCAAAATGCACCAAAAACAGTATAAGTAATAAGAAACAAAACAGATATACATTTAAGGACTTCCAAACACCAGGTCCAAACGAAGACCTTGATAGAGCCAGGAGAGTCTGGCTCTGAGGGAAAGCCTTTGTCAAGAGCAAAGGGCCCTCTTTGACTCTGACCATAAGCAGCTGACCACATGTTGCTACCCCCCTCCCCCCAACCCCACCACCCCACTCTCTCACTTATTTGTCTTATATAATACGACCAGGGTTCTCTAAACAATCACAAGTGTATAACCCGCGGCTCCAAATGTAGTAATGATAACAATAACAGTAGAAAAAATCCCCCCCCACTTTTAAAATCGACTCATCACAACTGATTGAATACTGTGTCCATCCCCTCTCACTCACCGCCCCTCAGTCAGCTTTCACCATATCTTTCTGCAACGCCTCTACATCCCGGATGAGTCCCCGGGACATCACACCAACCCTGCGGGGGGCGCCCGAGGCCGCCGCTTGCCATCCGATGCGATCCAGATCTCTCTCCAACTGTTGGTCCTCGGAGACCGACGCCCTGATCCCCAGGGACAGCAAGCCCTCCGCCGCCTCCCACGCAGAGCCGAAGGTCTTAGCTCCGTCCGTCAGGTGGACTCGAAGCTTGGCTGGATACGGAGTTTGGAACCGGATGTTCTTCTCTCGGAGTTGTCTCTTGATCTCAGCGTATTCGCGTCTTTTTTTCTGTAGCGTCGGTGTGTAGTCGTGATCCATGTAAATCCTTTTTCCCTTATATTGTAGGTTCTTCATCTGCCATGCTTTAGCCAGCACTTGTTGCTTGTGTTGGTGGTTGACGAACCTCACCACCAGCGATCTTGGGGGGGCGTTAGCATCGGCCGGTCTCTGCTGGAGGGATCTGTGTGCTCTTTCTAGTTGCAGGGGAGAGCTAGCCGGGATACCCAGGAGTTCTCTCAAAAACGCCTCAGTCCACTGCACCATGTCTCCACTTTCACAGCCTTCTCCCACACCATAAACTCGGAGGTTGTTCCTCCTAGTGTAGTTCTCCAACTCTTCACATCTCTCCTCCAGTTGTCTCTCCCGGCGCAGCAGGTAGCCGAGTAAGCGAGTGGAGCGGGCGGAGCCCTCCTCCACCTGTTCAATCCGGGTTTCCGCCTCGGTCATTCGCTCTCCCATCTTCCCAAGTGACTGTTCCAGCGAGTTCATTGTCGACGTTATGGTCTCTAGCTTCTCATTGTTCTCCCTTCTAAACATTTGGAGCTCCGTGAGAATAGCAGCGCTTACATTCTCCCCGTCGTCGGCTCCGCAGCTAGCTTTAGCGCTAGCCTCCACTGGTCTACTCTGTTGAAAAAAGTTCGATCTCGTGTCTCTCGTTCTTCCGTCGGAGGACGAATTTCCCCTCGAGTTCTTGCCGTGGCCACTCATCATATCTCAGAATGTCTATGTTATGTCGTTCTCGAGTCAGTAAAATTGAGTGAGGCGGTGGAAAAGGGTTCGGGTCGGTCCCTACGCCACTAACATGCTGCCGCCATGACAGATGCCAGAACCGGAAGAGCAAGTCAGGTATGATTTAAATCTAACACATATGGGCTGATCACTACAGTGTCAGCTGACTTAAGGAGTCTCTCTGCAGGAGTCTATAGAGGAAGTCAAAGTAACTTGCTGTCCACCGCCGACCGAAGCCATGAACTTTACTCAAACCACACAAGATTTCACTGGAGACACACTGATGGAGGCTGTAACCCAGCCAATCTCTGCTATCCAACATTCTCGACCACTGCTGAACTTGAAGTACCTGCCTTTGCCTCCCTGCAGACTCTCCACTTCCTGGCCCTCACTGAGACCTGGATCACCCCAGAAAACACCGCCACTCCAGCTGCCCTCTCATCTGTATACTCATTCTCACACTCCCCAAGACAAACAGGTCAAGGAGGAGGAACTGGACTTGTCTCCCCCATGTGGTCCTACCAGGACCTTCCTCTGGACCACCTTCCCAGTCACAGTCAACCACCAAATCCTCCTCTCCACTCTGACTGAACACTGCTGACTCAGCTCTAACCTGGTTCACATCATGCCTGACAAATTGCACCTTTCAGGTCACCTGGAACGGCTCCTTGTCCAAACTCTGCTTTCTGGAAACTGGTGTCCCTCAAGGCTCAGTATCAGGACCGGTTCTGTGTTCACTGCACACTAGATCACCAAGCTCTGCAGTCACATCTCATGGATTCTCTGACCACTGTTCAGCTGACAACACCAACTGTTCCTCTCTTTCCCCTCATCCTCCTCCAACAGCCACGTTGTGACGCTCATCTCTGAATGTCTGCATCATCTCTGCTTGGACAGCTGCTCATCACCTCAAACTCAACCTGAGTAAACCTGAACTCCTCTTCATCCTGGGGACAGACTGTCCTCACATGGACCTGTCAGTCACTGTCCAGGAAGTCACAGTATCGCCTTCATCGACTGAGGAACCTGGGAGTAATCCTCGACTGTCCTGCACCCCCAACATCACTGCTGTGGCCCGATCCTGCAGATTTGCCCTCTACAACATCTGCAGGATCTGGTCTTTGCTCAGGAGGGATGCAGCCCAACTCCTGGTCCAAGCTCTGGTCATCTCCCACCTGGACTATAGTAACTCCTGCTTGGCTGGACTCTCAGCCTCTGAGACTAAACCACTGCAGTGTAACCAGAACGCTGCAGCACCTCGCTTAAAATCTACCCAAATTCTCCCATGTGACCCGCCTCCTCCGTGACCTCCACTGACTTCCTGTTGGGGCCTGCATCCGATTCCAGATGATGGTGCTGGACTTCAAGTACATCAACAGAACTGAACCCGTCTTCCTCCAAACCCTGGTCAGACCACACGGCCCAGAGAGAGCACTGCACTCTTCTACATCAGCGGGCCGGCTGGTACCACCATCGCTGAGAGCAAACAAAGCTGCTCAGAGAAGTCACGACTCTTCTCTGTTCTGGAGCCTCAGAGGTGGAACGAACTCCCGACCAACATCAGGACAGCAGAGTCTCTCTGTCTGCAGCAGAAGACTTGAGACTCAATTGTTTGTATCCTCAGCACTTCAGTCACGCACTAATGCACGTAAAGAATCTTTGATAAACAGCAGTTCTGATCCTCAGATGACGGCCTTACAATTGTTTCTATATTTCGTTTTACTCCATAGACGCTGATGTCTTGGTTTCTCTCTTGTGACAAATGTACTTATTGTAAGTTGGTTTGGACAAAAGATTTGTGTCAAAATCCAACTCAGCCACAAAGTGGCAGATTTCAGGGAACAGAACGGTCCAGAAAACACTTCTACAGACATAAACAGATAATCAGACATAAACAGGGTGTTCCTGTGTCTCAAGATTTCTGAAGGATCTTTATCTCTGTAATCGTCTGTCTGTCCTCAGACTCTCTTGACTCGAGGGTATGAGGACAGACGATGTCATTCACTTTACAGACTGTAGAAATATAACTCATCTGATGTTCACACTGTGTTCTCGTTAATGAACTTCATGTTTTCTTACCGTCACTTTTCTTCAACACAAATCTGCAGTCTGAGTCCTTCAGCTCTCCTCCTCCTTCACTTTCTTCTTCTTCTTTTCTCCTCCTGACCACCTCCCCAGGGCCTCCTCCTCCTTCAGGTCCTCCTTCTTGTCTTCCAGTCTCTCCCAGTTTGTAGTGGTGTCTCATCCACAGTAGCTCTGCTGACAGACTGAGTGCTGGCCTCACCCCTCGTCCACCACATCTGCCCCCTCCTCCTCCCCCGTCCTCCCCCCTTCCTCCATGACAGGAAGTGTGTTGTGTCTTGATAAGGTGGTTCAGTTTCCTCCAGAGAGATGCCGTCTCTCGCTCACATAGGCCAGAAACAAATGATATGAACCAAACCTCACTCACATTTTCATCATTTTAATGATTCAGATCAGAGAACCTGAGCAGAGACAGCAGAGGTGCTGCTGCTGAGATCTGCTCTCTGATTGGCTGACAGAAGGAGTTAAATAAAAACACCAACTATAGAAATAATTATTAAAAAAAGATTTTCTGAATTTAAAACTACAAATCTGATCTCTTATTTTCACATGTCACATTGAGCGTTAAAAACCTTCCACAGATCCTGAAGCGGGTCCTGGTGGTCCCTGAGGATACTTCAGGAGTCCTTGAAGAGGTTCCAGGGGTCTTTGAGAGCTGTCAGATGTCTGTTTGAGGCTCCAGAGGTGCTTGAGCAGTCCTTGAAGTTTACTTATGTGTGTTCTGCTCTTTTTCCAGGACACCATGATGGCATATATATCTGCTGTGTTTCTCAATGTAGCGTCTTGTTATCAGAAGGTCACTGGTTCGATTCTCCTGGTCTGAATGTCGAAGTGTCCTTTAGCAAAATACTGAACCGCAACTGCTCCTGCTGTGCTGGTCAGACAGGACGTTCCAGGAGTCATTGAAGAGTCCTGGAGTCTCATCAGATTGATTGTCGTTAGACACACACATTGTGTTCGAACAAACAATGGAAACACACACACACACACACACTCTCAGTGGCGGATGATTGTTGTCACGGTGACCCAGATGCTTCCTGCTTCCTGGAGGAAGTGTGTGAAGAATGGCCGGAAGTCAAAGGTCATAAAGGGCGGAGCTATGACTAACGGACTACTGTTGTCATGGTAACGCTGCCATGGTGTGTGCGTGAGTGTGTGTTAGATCAGATTTATTATATCTGGACTGACCAATCAGCTGTCAGCTGACCTGAGTGATGTCATTCAACCTGTGATGCTCTTCAGATCAACTCATTGGAGGGTTCAGGTGAGGTCACACACAGGTTATTGATTATTGATTAGTGTCATCATCATCACCATCATCATCGTGATCACCATCATAATCACCACCATCATCATCACCACCATCACCATCATCACCATCATCATCACCACCACCATCATCATCACCATCATCATCATCATCATCATCAACACCATCACCACCACCATCATCATCACCATCACCACCATCATCATCATCATCACCGCCACCATCATCATCATCACCATCATCATCATCATCACCATCATCATCATCGCCACCATCATCATCATCATCACCACCATCATCATCATCATCATCAACACCATCACCACCACCATCATCATCACCATCACCACCATCATCACCACCATCACCACCATCATCATCATCATCACCATCATCATCATCGCCACCATCACCATCATCACCATCATCATAATCACCACCATCATCACCACCATCATCATCATCATCACCACCACCATCAACATCATCATCATGATCACCACCATCATCATCGTCACCACCACCATCATCATCATCATTATAATCACCACCACCATCATCATCATCACCATCATCATCATCACCATCATCATCATCACCACCATCATCATCATCATCATCATCAACACCATCACCATCATCACCACCATCATCATCATCATTATAATCACCACCACCATCATCATCATCACCATCATCATCATCATCATCACCACCATCATCATCACCACCATCATCACCATCATCATCACCACCACCATCATCATCATCATCATCATCATCAACACCATCATCATCATCATCACCATCATCATCATCGCCACCATCATCATCATCACCATCATCATCATCATCACCGCCACCATCATCATCATCACCATCATCATCATCGCCACCATCATCATCATCACCATCATCATCATCATCATCGCCACCATCACCATCATCACCATCATCATAATCACCACCATCATCATCACCACCACCATCATCATCGTCACCACCACCATCATCATCATCACCATCATCACCACCATCATCATCATCATTATAATCACCACCACCATCATCATCATCACCATCATCACCACCATCACCATCATGATCACCACCATCATCATCATCATCATCATGATCACCACCATCATGATCACCACCATCATCATCATCACCACCATAATCATCATCACCATCACCACCATCATCACCACCACCATCATCATCATCACCACCATCACCATCATCACCACCACCATCATCATCATCACCACCATCACCATCATCACCACCACCATCATCACCATCACCACCATCATCATCACCACCATCATCATCATCACCATCATCATCAACATCATCTCTTTCTTCTGTTTCAGACGTCGGCACCACAACGATGATCAAATCTGGAGGCTCAGCTTCATCCCCTCTGTTTGTTCATCGCCATGGCAACAGAGTCAGCAAGGAGGGTCGTCACTATGACAACAGGGTCAGTAAGGCGGGAGGAGTCAGCAGCATGGAGCTGCAGACAGTAGAAACTAAAACTGATAACAATGTTTGAAGAACAGAAGTCGTCAGTGTCTCATTAACAAAGTCCAATTACACAGCGTGCTCTCGTCAGCAGTTTTATTAGAAACAGAACAAAGTCTGAATGAAAACATCGACAGGTTTTCTGTCCTCACGACTTTTAGTGTTCAATGGCTTCGCTGAGAAATTGGATGACCAACAGCTGACAGACGTGTCCTCGTTGTCAATAAGACTTATAACTTATTACTGCTCAACAAACATCAGGTTAAAAAAAAACGGCTGCCGCAGCTTCATCAAACTTGTCCATCATCACAAACACAAAAGACACACAGCTGAAGTAAAAAGTGCAGTGATGATCAACAAGTTCAAACTGAAGATCCACGACTTAGATTCTGATCCGATCAGTGAACGTCTGACAGACAGCCGACTGATGGAACATCAGACACTGTGTGAAACCACTTCAGTTTGTCTTGTTTCTGACGACGGCACAAAGTTTCCTTCACACTTTTTACATTTGTTTGCTCGTTTTGAAAAACTGAGATTTGTTGCTGAGACGGAAAAATGACGGACATGTTGGATTCTAAAGGAGCAGACCGCCCACTGCGTTCACACATTTCAGCCCCTCTAATCATTCCTTCTTCTTGAGTTGTTTCTTTTCCAGGCAGCTGCTGGAACGTGACCTTAAACATTCCCAGCGCGTCAGATAACGACTCCGGGATTGTAGGACAGTCGTCCGCTGTCCCAGAAGAATCAACTCTCTTACAAAAAGCAGCTTAAGTGTGCTGCACGATGTAACATTCACTGTTGCACTGAGAGTACACAGTTTATCATGTGTGATGTAAAGTTGATGGTTCCAGGCTGAAACATGGCGACCGGCTGATCTGCTCCTTTAAATGAAGCGTCTCAAATTCAAACAAACAAACTTTTTCTTTTCAGGAGTAAAAATGAAACAAACAGCGGAAAAGTCTGAATATATACGTTTTCGTTAACTGGACGTTGAACATGCATCACTTCTGGTTGTTGTTGATCTGAAACTTGCTGCTGATTGGCTGATACTAGAAGGCGGCCAGGTGGCTGTTTGTCTATGCGCCATATTGGCTCGTTGGTTAGATGGTTGACTGGTTGTCAAGAGAACTCAGGCAGCAAACGCAAAGTAAAAGACTAAACATATCGCAGACAGCTGAGTCGACAGGTGAGGTCAGGCAGCGCTGGAGACGGCGAGCTTCTTCAGGTGATCCATGAACACCTGCAGGCTGACGTCGTCTGTGAGGATGGGAGCTCCAGATTCCTGCAGGGAGAGCGAGACGTTACAGCAGAGCTCACATCAACACTGATGCCAGTCTGAAGGTCAAAGGTCAACAGCTCACCTGACCCCAGGCATACATGTTGTTGTGGGTCTGTGACGGGTTCACTTTGGAGAGCAGGAAGCGAGCCTGGAACACACCGTCATCATCATCATCATCATCAGCATCAGCATCATCATCACCGTCATCATCATCATCACCATCATCATCACCACCATCATCATGTGTGTACATGTACATGGTGTGTGTATTTCTACTGTGGATCTTGTGTTTTCATTTCATCACAGCTTCTAATTTAAGACGACATAACGCTGTTCACTATAAACAGCGTTATGTTGTTGGTCACGTCATGTATATGGTAACATATTTAATATTTGTGATGAGTTGTTGTGTTACTGTGTCAACACTATATATAGATGTTTAGCGCAGATCCAGGTGTGTGTGTGTGTGTGTGTGTGTAGATCCAGGTGTGTTGGCGCCCCACCTGGCTGCCTCCGTGCTCCGTGTCGATGTATCGGGGCATCGGGAAGCGAGTGTGCAGCAGCTCTTGAGCATCGTCCACTGGAGCCTGGAGGAGGTGTCTGAAGTTTTCATACTCGGCCATCTCCTGATAACCTGCCTTCCTCCACTGAGCCACCGTCTGACAGGCAGACAGACGGGTGAGAGAGACGACAGGTTAATTATGTTTTATAACAGGCAGTAAAATGAATCATTACTGAGGTCTGATGATGGCTGAGATGATTTACAGCTTCATGTGATGCTAATGTTTCTGTAATTAAACAGCTGTGACTTTATTCTGCTCATTAAACGTCACAGTGGTCAAACACGAACAGAACACAAGATTTTATTTATGCGTTCACAGTTTGAGTTGTGAATCTAAGACTGATCAGGCAGTCACACCTGTCACACCTGGTTGAGGTGTTCACAGTGTTTAGTAAAGAAGAGCTGATGTATTGGAGCACGTCAGAAACACCAGACTGTATCCATGGAAACATGTCCAGTAATACAGGGTGTGTTCATGTACCTCTCCGTGGTAGATGAGGATCTGGAAGAACGTGTCCATCAGCAGGATTCTGTCCGGCAGGATGCTGCTGCTGTCCAACAGGACCGGCTGAAACACACAATCACCTGCATCAACCAACAGTCACTCTGACTGCAGCTGCTCTATGAACTTTCAGTTTGGACCTTCAGATTCAAAAAAAGATAAAGACAAGCTGGGAACACAAGGTGTGTACATGTGTGTACAGGAGTGTGTACATGTGTGTACATGTGTGTACAGGAGTGTGTACATGTGTGTACATGTGTGTGTACATGTGTGCACAGGAGTGTGTACATGTGTGTACATGTGTGTACAGGAGTGTGTACATGAGTGTGTACATGTGTGTACATGAGTGTGTACAGGAGTGTGTACAGGTGTGTACGTGTGTACAGGAGTGTGTATGTGTGTACAGGAGTGTGTACATGTGTACACAGGAGTGTGTACAGGTGTGTACGTGTGTACAGGAGTGTGTACATGTGTGCACAGGAGTGTGTACAGGTGTGTACGTGTGTACAGGAGTGTGTACAGGAGTGTGTACAGGTGTGTACAGGAGTGTGTACATGTGTGCACAGGAGTGTGTACAGGTGTGTACGTGTGTACAGGAGTGTGTACAGGTGTGTACAGGAGTGTGTACAGGTGTGTACGTGTGTACAGGAGTGTACAGGTGTGTACGTGTGTACAGGAGTGTGTACAAGTGTGTACAGGTGTGTGAACAGGAGTGTGTACAGGAGTGTGTACAAGTGTGTACAGGTGTGTGAACAGGAGTGTGTACAGGAGTGTGTACATGTGTGTACAGGAGTGTGTACAGGTGTACGTGTGTACAGGTGTGTATATGTGTGTACAGGTGTGTAAAAGAGTGTCCAGGAGTATCAGAACCTCAGGGGGTCCGTTGAAGGAGTAGGCGTAGAGCACGGGCTGGATCATGATGAGCGCCTGCGTCAGGTCCTGTCTGTTGAACTGATGTCTGTAATATGAACTCTCATCTGGACTGTTGTTGAACACCTGTAGGAACGGAGAGCGCCGCAGGTGGAACATGAACTGCAAAACAGAAGAGCACAGGTGACAGGTGAGCAACAGGAGACAACCAGCGACAGGTTATGGGCTGTAGCAGCAGAGTATTGTGGGATGTGGATCACCTGAGGGTAGAGGGAGAAGGTCTCAGAGAACCTGAAGGAGTTCGGGTCGTCTTTGTGATAATCTCCAAACTTCTGACACTGAACAGAAACACTGAAGTTAAAACCATCAAGTATTGATGAGTGACCCGCCTGTTTATCCCATAATTCATCCCACTCCATCCACTTGTCCTCACTCTAACGTTATGTTAGCTGATTGCGACCTGAACGAGATGGAAGAACCTGGAGAACCTGTTGGCCCTTTGGATGGAAAGTTTGAGTATCAGAAAAACAAAGATGGAACAATCAATAAACATGTTGTGATCTGCACACTGAAGGAAGGAGTTTCTGTTTTACTGAAGCACCTCAAGCTCCAAGTCTCATCTCCACACAGAGCATGCATTCATCAGGGCTACAGCCTCAGGTGTTAGTCTGCCTCAGCCACTGGCTAAAAGAAGAAGAACTATCATAATTAATTATGTGACAGTGCAGCTGACAGACAGTTTCTTCTATCCTATATTTGCCAATAAGGAAAAAAAATTGAGCAATGGTTAAGATGCTTTAAGGGTTCAGAATGAAGGATATCTTTGAGTTTGATTTAAAAAAAATAAAGAAAGAATTCTGAGTGACACATCCTGTATTCACTCAGAGGCACAGAGATAACTGTTCAATCTCAGTAATATCATTATTTGGATTTGTTATGAATAAAAAGCAAATGTTAAACAGATATATCTGCCTCCTGTCATTTATCTTTCCGTTCCAACAACAACATACAGAGACAATGTGAAATCTTCTGTCATATTTAAGAATGTTGATTAATCGTAATTAATCGACAGCTACCTGTGATTAATCTGATTTTAAAAATGTAAAAGTTTGACAGCCCTAGTTTTCACCCTCGCAGTACCAGTCTGATCAGCTGTCTGTCCAACCATCGCAGGACATCAGGCCCCTCCTCCGTCTCTGCCCGGTACACTGCAAGCCTCGCCATCAAGATGGCCGCCGCCTCCTGATCAAAGGATGCTGCGATGCTCTGGATCTGAGTCTGAGCGTCTGCCCAGCTGTAGTTGGAGACACCACAGAATAAAAGAAGAGTGTGACATCACCAAGCAGAGCAGGTGATGTAAACGTGTGTGTACGACAGGGTGATCTCACTTCCTGGCGGTGGTGGACACTCTGATGCGTCTCTGTCCTGACGAGTGTTGGTACTGCGTGACGAACTGGATCGCTCCGCGGCCGCCCTGAGGGATCGGAGCGTTGTGCTGCAGCACAAACAACAGACATCAGATCAATCAGTAATCAATAACCTGATCAACACCTTTAACTGTCGGGCAGCGTTAATCAATCAACAACCCTCCATGACCGGATAAACATAGAAGTGGTTCACTCTGCTCTCTGATTGGCTGCTTCTCACCTGAACCCAACCTGAGCTCCTCAGTGCTCTGAGGCTCAACATGATGATGATGATTACACACCTGCACACCTGTTATTACCTGAGTCACACACACACACACACACAAACACACACACACAGGATATTGGGTGTTTACAGAGTCTGCTGACATTACAAATAACTGTACGTGTGCATGTGCATGTGCGTGTGTGTGTGTGTGTGTGTGTCCTCTCATTATCGTCCCAGCAGGTGACTGACAGGTGCACCACGGCAACGCTGCCAGCATGCACGCACACACAGTAGGACACGCCTCCTGCAGTCCGTCCTCTCCTTCACAGCTGATCACACTCTGATGCTCTCACATCAGATCTAAAGTGTCGAGATCAATCTGATCACTGATATTGATCAGTGACTGGCCCTCGTCTGGTTGACCTTCGACCTTACACAGACAGAAGACAGAACTGCTAATTACCAGATAAATCCAGGAGGAGCACAGGACCTGAGAGTGGACTTGAGTTCAAGTTTCCACCTGATGAAGATGAAGAATTTGGACTCTGGTGGTTCCTGGGTCACTCTGGAGTTTTGAGGTGCAGAACAGAGGAACTGTTCGAGGTCCAGGAGCTGATCACGACGCTGGTTCCTCTGGTGGAAACAAGCTGAAGGATATCTTAACATCACGCTCTCGTTGTGTTCAGGTGCAGTCAGGTGACCGCAGTGACTCATCAGACTTAAACTGCGCTGTCTGTGTGGTGACAGAGCCAACAGGCTGTTTATATCAGGGATGACTGAACAACACCGAGGACGTTTCATCCAAAACTCAACGTGGAGGTGAATCTGAGGTCGACGCTCGAGAGAAGTGAGCAGCAGTGACGGTGAGAGGAAAACAGCTGCTGTGATTTATGACAAACTGAGTGTTCCTGTGTGTGTTCAGTCAGCTGTGACTCAAACATCAGTGAATCTGTGGCTGAGGTCCGACCTGCTCCTCCTCACACAGGAGCGTCCTGTCCTCGGTCTGTTCAGGGTCTGAGCTCACGCATCTCTTTTCTCAGGACGATTCATCTGTTTCTTCTTGTTGAGAAAAACAATCTGGAGACTTTAACTCTGACGACGGTGGATGAAGTTGCTCTGTTGTCATGGAGACAGTAGAGTCTGTCATGTGATCACACGTCCTGACTTTCCTCTTCACTTCAATACAGTTAGAGGTTGTTGTGCACCGTCTAGTGGAGGCTGGAGGAACAGCAGCTGGTCTGACCTGTGATGTAACTGCTGATGTCCTCTGAAGATGGCGGACGCTCTGAGAACGCTGTACGGCGCTCTGATGATCCTGTTGGGTGTGGCCTCCATCTTTGGGAACCTCCTCCTGCTGCTGGTGCTCCTCCTGAACAAGGAGCTCCGGTCGGACACGCTGGGCCTCACCCTGAGCTCCGCCTTTAGCGACCTAGCCCTAGGCCTCTCCACCATCCCCTCCAGCGCCTACAACAGCCTGTCATGGCCGCCTTGTTGTCCCAGTGAGGGCGCTTTCTGTCAGGGCAGCGGCTTCATCTTCCTGCTCCTGCAGACCTCTTCCATCCACTCGCTCACATGGACCACCGTCAACAAGTTCACCGAGCTCTGCTTTGCCCTCAGCTACAGCAGCATCTGGACGGTTGGGCGGAGGCGAGCGGTGCTGGTCCTGGTCTGGTTCTTCTGCCTGGTCACTGCCTCCCTGCCCCTGCTGGGGTTTGGCAGCTACGTCTACAGCGAGTCGCGGTTCCTGTGCTGCCCGAGCTTCACCCCTGATAACAGGTACTTTGTGTTGCTGTGGATGTCAGCGGGCATCGTGGCACCGATTGTCACCATGTGCTCTCTGTACGGATACATCGTCTATGTGGCCCGCAAACAGGCCAGGAGGGGGACGTTCATGTGCAACGAGCTGCACTGCTACTATGTCCCTGCAAACAACTACCTGAGGAGCTCCATCGTCATGGTCACCACCTCAGGTGAGATCTTGCTCTGACGTGACTGGTCCCTGACACATCCAATCAGAGCCCACCGGTCTTTAAAAAGCTTCTCTTAGAGATCACAGAGGCTCAAAAACTTTCCAATGTATGTCAGGCTGAAGTGAATTATTTTGGAGTGAGGTGGAGTTTTGGAATTTCTGACTAGTTGAAAGTGTCAGGACAGAGGTTTGTATACATGTACATGTACACATGACAGACAGGAAGCTGCTTGATATGTAGAAACATGTGGTCAACATGTGTTGCCATGACAACAGGAGCAGAGGACACGCTGAATGAGTGAGATGAACTGAGGACAGCTGATCGTCTCTGTGTTTTCCTCCATGACTCACGGTCATTACTCTCATTATGGTCACACAGAAGGGTCAAAGGTCACAGCAGCAGCCTGCAGGTAAACTGAACCACAGGACTGTAGTTAGGACTACAGTAATACCCATGAGCCTCAGCATCTATTCAAGCACTCAGACCTCTGCTGGAGGAGTTTCTTCATTGGTTCTGATGTTTCCTATCCTGGATGTAACAGTTTCCTGTCCCTCGACCTGTCTGTCTCTCAGCATGTCTGCTGGTGTGCTGGCTGCCCTTCGTCTCAGTGTGTCTGTACGAGACGTTCAGCGGTCATCAGAGTCCAGCGGTGACCTCTGCCCTCTCTGCCTGGCTCGTTTTGAGCAGCACTGCTCTAAACCCTTGGATCACCTGCATGACACAGACGTGAGTCGCACCGGCAGCCAATCACGGCTGCACGTTGCACACACACACACATACACACACACATAAATAAATGTCAGGATGAAACATGACTGTGTGTGTGTGCAGCAGGTACAGGGCGGCGGTGTGTCAGAGCCTCACCAGGTTAATGCTGATGTGTTCAAGGACGCCTGAGGAGTCCCGCCCTCAGAGCTCCAACCTCCATCTGGATACAGCCAATCACATCAGCACAACTTCAATGACTACAGCAGCAACACACCCACCATCTTCACCAGAATCACCAACAGCACCGTGACGAACACAGCTGACACGCAACCGCTGCTAGACCATCAGTCCAGAGAAAGCAACACCTGCTGACCACCAGCCACAATGCATTGTGGGTAATAACAGCCCTCATCTCAGTTAATACGACTGAAGACACAATCAGAGCTGATCCAACACTCAAACATTGGAAGATGACTCCCTCCTGGTTTGTCTGAGGATGGCTCAGACTGATCCTGTGACCTGCAGCGCCACCATCAGGTCAAAGATTCGCTTCATGACAGACAGAAGTGTCGAGCTCTGCTCGTTGATTATCACCAACATCAAAACAATAATAAAGTATATTAACAGACATGATTCTGTGATTGTTTCTGTTACTGTGTGGAAGAAAAACGTTTCAGGAAACCTTCAAGAACCTCATAACAACGATAGAGTCACATACTTTTATTTTGTTGACCTGAGCTGGTGCTTTTATTTTGCTGACTTTGATTCTACTTCCTTGTGTGCTCTCTGCCTCCACCTGCTGGTTCATAGCGTGTGTGCAGCCTGAAGCTGTTCACCTCCTCCTGGACTGTTATCAGTAAAAAGTATTGAAAGTATTTCAACATTAAGTGAATATTTCTGTTCTTTATAATCTCTCCTGACATCACCTGAGCGTCTCTCTCTCTCTCTCTCTCTCTCTTTCTCAGGTGAGTCCTCACTTCATTATATGACATCAGAATCACTTCTTCTTCTTTGGTTAAATTACTGCGTCGTGTCCTACTTTAACCTCTGTTCCTATGACATCATCACTGTGAGGTCATAAACATCTAACTTCCTGTTTACAGTCATTAGTTCAGAGCTGTAATCAATGAACTGATCAGGAGCTTGAGGCTTATCTCAGACCTTCTGAAGGTCAGAGGTCAGGTGTGCTCACCTGGTTGACAACCTCAAAGTAAAGAGCCAGCGTGGTGGACGGATCCAAACCGCAGATCTTCCACTGACAAGTTCCTCCGGTCCCAATCTCCTGAACACAAACAATATACATTTACTCTACAGAGTACTGCAGAATTATACTACAGTATAATACTACAGTATAACAGTAAGTACTACAGTATAATGTAGTATAGTATGTAGTATAAAGTGCTTTGTTTTCAGGCTTTATGCTAAGCTAGCTATTTTGTGAACTATAATTAAAAACAATGACAAAAGACAAATGGAAGGTGTGTTTCAGATCAAAGCTCAGCTGTGTGTGTGTGTGTGTGTGTGTGTGTGTGTGTGTGTGTGTGTGTGTGTGTGAGACATACGTTCTCAGAGACACACGGCCCTTTAGCGCTCAGAGACACACACGGTCCGATTGCTCCTGACACTTTTATCTCTCTGGACGTCTGAAAAGAAAACACACAACAGTCAGTTTAATCACCTGACACACAGGTGAACCAGGGGCGGGGCCTATGTCTGCAGGTGACCTGGGGGGTTCACAGACTGACCAACACCGCATTTAAGTGCCTTGTTTTTAGTGTCATTTCTTTCAGTACAACCTCACTTGTGTGACTGTACAGTTATTTCTTCATTTTGACAAACTGCATCAACACACTGGATCTAAAATCACACAAAAAACCTAAAACCTAAGAAGGAAAACATTTGATTTTTTATTGTGAAAACCACAAACATGTTTAAGGAACCATTTTTATAACTTCAAATGCAAGTATAAACTGTTGTTTCCTAAAATTCTACGTACGTTTTTGTCATGTCATGTCATTGTCCATAGCCACTTATCCCTTTCCAAGGGGTTGCAGGGTGTTGCTGCTGGAGCCAATCCCAGCCTTGTCTCAGGGGCAGGGCGCTCCCTGGACAAGTCGCCAGTTCATCGCAGGGCCCTCACTGATGAGCAATGTGGGGTTCAGTATCTCGCTAAAGGACACTTCGACATGTAGCTCAGCCCTGCCCAGAGCCGGAATTTGAACCAGCGACCTTCCGATCACTAGTCGACCTGCTCTACCTGCTGAGCTACAGCCGCCTTACGTACGTTTATATACAACTATTTACATTAAAACACAGCTAACGCCTCAGATTCAGGCCTCCTGAAGCTCCTCCAGCTGAAACAGGAGCTGCACTACTACACACCACACCACACACACTATGCCCCTCCCACACCTCCCTCCTC